>NC_056740.1:342308170-342533170 GCF_019279795.1 Protopterus annectens
CCATGTACTGCAAAGACTTGTGTGGCAGCATTACTTGTGTTACAGCTTTTAAAACTGTTAATACACTTGGACTTCTATACCCTTCCACAAATAACTGGCACTAAATGCAGCAGAGCAGGAAACTTCATGTAATACACAGCACTAGGATCAGATTTCTCACATCATAACTAACAAGATATATATACATATATATATATATATATATATATATATATATATATATATATATATATATTTGTTAAATTGCAATATTAATGTCCTGAGATTGGCTTAACTCCATTCTCAAGGTGAATTTCCCAATAGCTGTCTCTTGAAGTAATAGCAACCTGATTATAGTAAGAAACCTGATCATATTCCTCTGTCTTGTAGCTACAATAACCTTTGCAACTTGTGCATCAGCATTCCTCTCCTTCCCATCATCAACATAAATCCATTTATCCCTACACAATATATTTATCTAACTCTAGTTATAATTATATTTTTATATGACTTTGGCTTGAAACTCAATAAAATTACTGAAAACATATAAAAGTGCATACACCTTTGGAATAAACATTCAACAGAGCTTTACTGGAACCACCAGAACTGAAGTATTTATTACTATTTCAACAGTTAATTAAGCTGTATTGAAATCTTTCATTAATGCAAATGAACTGACTGTTCAGTTATATTAATGCTGCTTGAAATCTTGCATTACCAGGGCTTTTAAACTCTAGTATGCTGTATGCAGGAAGACAAAATTTTAATATACTTTTAATAAAAACACACCAGAAGCAAATTACTTCTGATGTCAATGTAGAATTGGAAAAACAATGCTAAAATAGTAAAACAGTGTGCTAAATGAGGGAATGTCACTGTTCTTCTCCTTTAGTGATTCCTTACCTGTCCATTATAGAATTGATGAAAAGGTTAACAAACCAACTCAGAGAGTACTGGTACATGGGATCAATGTTAGCCAAATCGGCAATGCTGAAGAATAGAACTGAGGAATGCTTTGCTATGGGCCTATACCCTTCTCTGGATTCTGCTATCTTTATTTCAGTCTTTTCCGCATTCTAAAATGAAAAGCAAAACAAAACAAACAAAAAAAATCACAATAAAGCATACAAAATCAACAAGCAAGAAGCTTCTTACACAACAATTATCGACTTTGGTAATGCCTATAATACACTGAGGTATTCCTTTTTCCTACCTGTGATGCTGTTTTTATAGGTTCATAGGTAAGTACCAAACTGAGATAAATTTTCTGTGATGCTGTTTTTATAGGTTCATAGGTAAGTACCAAACTGAGATAAATTTTCTGTTTCCCCATCCATAGATATAAATTGTTCTTAAAAATGGACAGGGATGAACTTTGTTTTATGTGGATGGGGAGTCTATTACACAGCAGCAGTACCCTCTGTAAAATATACCTGTTCCTCCAAATCATTTTGTTGATGTTGCAGAAGAGGTTTGTATCCCTAAATTGAGTATTTCTGATGCTATCTGACTTGTGGATGTACAGTAAATTCATCAGTAATGGGTCAGAGGATGCCTTGTATGCCAGACACAGGTCCCCTCTTAGCATATTGTATGCTGTTGTACAATATGCATATTGTATTGTAAATTGAAAGAGCATTGTGGGCTCACAGATTTATTTACTTGTTTGTGGGGGGGGGCTCTAGTTATTGAACAGGCTTGTAATTAGGAGCTGAGAAGATGAAACCATAGTCTGAGGAAGAAGTCTGTCTTGTACAGTTATTGTTTGCAATTTTATTTGTTGTGATTGGGCTGTCTGGGAAGGGTATTTGGATATTATTATTGTTGTTA
Source organism: Protopterus annectens (assembly GCF_019279795.1). Taxonomy (NCBI): domain Eukaryota; kingdom Metazoa; phylum Chordata; order Ceratodontiformes; family Protopteridae; genus Protopterus; species Protopterus annectens. The sequence goes on from NC_056740.1 coordinate 342,309,980, forward strand.
TCATTTAATCTTTTATTGGTAAGTATGGTAAGTAGACTGGCCTGAGGACCCTTTTCTGCCTGGATCTTGGCTAAGGCAGACAAAATAAAATACATGAAACTCAAAAAACATATAAAATATATTCCATGCATTAATTTAGTAAAACAAAAGAAAAAAAAAACGGCTTGTGTGCTATCTGGACATGGCCTGGAGGTATAATTATACTAGCGAGGTCTACCGTACTTATCTGTGTGTGAAATGTAAGTTTTGTGGCCTTGCACATAGCTTGAGTAATCTTGTACATGCTGATTTGGGTACTAGGTTTAGGGCGAGTTGTGACACTAATGCTCTCGTTAGTTTTGTATTCTGTAAAATATGCACCTCGTTTTACATACATTGATTTATATGTTAGCTGATGTTGTTTGTGCATGGTTAACGATGCTATTGGCTATATATGATACTTTGCTGTGATTGGGCATGTTTTTTGAACGCTTGCAGTTTATTATCAGGTATCCAGATCCAGTGTTTGATGTAGGTATTGAATAAAATTTAATTGAATAAAACAGTCTGAAGAATTCCTGGTTATGTGAGTGTATGACTGCAAACATAAGCATGTTGACTTGGTAAGCTGCTTCAGAAATTGTGGAGGGCTATTCCTCAAAAATTTATGAGTCTTGTAATTACTAACATGTCTTTGATTCATGGTGCTGTTGTTTTAGTGCATATACAGTACCATAAAATCATAGGTATGAGGAAGAGCAATATGAAACTGGAAGCAGTGGCAGCATCATTTCCGTGAAGAAGCTAGGCTCAGTACCATCTATACAGCATATATTTCGGCTGCATTTGTCATACAGTACTGTGTGCTTGCATCTCATTTGAGTAAGATCTGCTTTGATTTCTACTGATGTATTACTGTGATTTGTTTCTGTAGTGGAGCTCCTTCTGTAACTCAGCCACTTGTAAATAAATAAAACCAATCCAGCATACCAATGGCCAAATAAGACATAAGAAAAGACTGCCAAGTAACCACCCAATACTCCAACCAAAGAATTTATTTAGCCCTTTCCTCCCCACATTTGGCAGTTTTTTCTTGAGCCATTTGTAAAAAAGAATCAGCTTTAGAAATAAGTATTTCCAAAATATTCTCAGATATTTTAAAGGTTCCAGAAGGGTCATTCCGGGAAATGTTTTATGTTGGTGCTCATGCATACTGAAACATTTTATTGTAGGGGTACCTTGGGTGAATGCTTCATTTTGGTGCAGGTTCTTACCAGGAACTGTTACTGAAGGGTTGTTTGGGGAAATATTTCATTCTGGTGCTTGTGCATACTTCAAGATGTTATGGTAGGGGTCACTTGGGTGAATGCTATATTTTGGTGCATGTATATACCAGGAATTGTTAATGAAGGGTCATTTGGGCAAATATTTAATTCTGGTGCTCGTGCATGCTTCTACATTTTATTGTAGGGGTTCACTTGGGTGAATGCTATATTTTAGTGCATGTATATACCCGGAACTGTTACAGAAGGGTCATGTGGGAAAATTGCTTCATGTTGGTGCTCATGCATACTGAAACATTTTATTGTAGGGGTCCTTTGGGTGAATGCTTCACTTTGGTGAATGTTCTTACCAGGAACTGTTACTGATGGGTCGTTTGGGGAAATATTTCATTCTGGTGCTTGTGCATACTTCAACATTTTATTGTAGGGGTCACTTTGGTGAATGCTTCATTTTGGTGCATGTATACACCAGGAATTGTTACAGAAGGGTCATGTGGGCAAATTGCTTCATGTTGGTGCTCATGCATACTGCAACATTTTATTGTAGGGGTCCTTTGGGTGAATGCTTCACTTTGGTGAATGTTCTTACCAGGAACTGTTACTGATGGGTCATTTGGGGAAATATTTCATTCTGGTGCTTGTGCATACTTCAACATTTCATTGTAGGGGTCACTTTGGTGAATGCTTCATTTTGGTGCATGTATATACCAGCAACTGTTATAGAAGGGTCATCTTGGCGAATCGCTTCATGTTGGTGCTCGTGCATACCCCAACATTTTATTGCAGGGGTCCCTTGGGTGAATGCTTCATTTTGGTGCATGTTCTTACCATGAACTGTTACTGAAGGGTCTTTGGGTGTGTGGACTTTATTGGGCTTTCTATCCTGTAGTGCTGTTTTTAGTCAGTATTATGTGTTTAGCACAGTCCTGTTTTTCTGCAGTACTTCCAGCTAGGGGCTTCCATGATCACTCCCAGTTTGCAGTCATCAGCAGATTTGGTCAGCCACAGTTCTTTAGTTGTAGCCTGCACTTTGGCAAAGTAGATTCCAAACAGCAGGGGTCCCAAAACCTATCTGTGTGTAAAACCACTGCTACCAGGTTTGCTGGAAGAGGTGGAATCCTCTACTTTGATCATATGAGGTTCTCTGTCCCTTGTACTTTTGAATTTCTGGTCAGTTAGGATTACAGTCAGTTAGAAGTATCACTCGTCATTGATTCATTGATTCATAGGACATACAAAGAAAACAGACCAAAGGCCATGTGCAACATGCCAGTAACCAGTGGCTGTAACACCCTTTACCAGGATGGTATGCCTTGTAAATACATGTTATTACATGCACTCTAATTCCAGCATGGAGCAACCATATATTCTGTACAATATTTGGCTTCATCAGTCATGCATAGAATTTTGGTGATAGGAAGGGCTCAGTAATATATAACTGCTGTACTACTTTGACTGAATTATTCTGGTCTTTCTCCTATCAGATGGTAATGACTCAGTGTTATATTACACCTGTACCAGGAATATATTGAATGTCTACTCAACAGGTAATGTGCAGCAGTTTTCCACCTGCACATAAGGGGTTATTTTCAGTGAATGTTTCATTTTGGTGCTTGTACATACCAGGAAATGTTACTGAACAGTTGTTTTGGGGAAATCTTTCATTCTGGTGCTTGTGCATACATTATACTGAAGGGGTCGCTTGGGTGAATGCTTCATTTTGGTGGTTGTACATACTAGGAAATACTACTGAAGTTTTGTTTGGGGAAGTGTTTAATTCTGGTGATTGTGCATACCTCAGCATTCTACTGAATGGGGTTGCTTGGGTGAAGTGTTCATGCTGGTGCTTGCATGTACTTGGAAATGTTACTGAAGGGTTGTTTGGGGAAACATTTAATTTTGGTGCATGCATACCTGGACATACTAATGAAGATGTTGCTTGAGGAAATAATTCATTGTGTATCAGGGAAGTGCTTGTACATACATGGTGAGACTGCTGAAGTGACCACTGAGCAAAATTGTTATTGCGCCATTTTGGTGCTTGTGCATACACAATGCAAACAATTGTAGGGGTTACTGGAGAAACATAGAAATTCAATCTGCAAATTACATATGGTTACATTACTTAGAATACAGCACAGAAATGTAAATACAATGTAATATGCCAACATATAAGACATCAGATACACCAGTGACTAATTAATAGTATAATGTAAAGTTAGCAATTAAAGACAATAAATCACTTCTGCTTGTATTATTCTATTTCTGATTATACTCAGTAGTTGCCTGAGTGGGGTAAAGGTTATTACTTGCTGACCATTACCAGCATGGAGGTACCATATATTTTATGCATTCTTCCTGACTTTGTCAGTCATGTGTGGAATTTGGGTGGGATGAAGGGCTCTCTAATATATGTGTTATGCTATTTTTACTGAATTACTAAGGTCTTCTCCCAACAGATGATGAGTCTGTATTACATAACAGCTGCACAAGGTAATATAATGAATGCATACTGAACAGGCATGCATACCTTTGCAGTAATGAAATGCAGGTCACTATCATATTAACAATAAGAGCAATTACAGAATAGCACTGAGTCATTATTACTTTTCTGGTAAAACTGTCAGCAGCTGTCACTGTTATTTACATAAGTTGAAGTCGTTATCACATTGATGAATGCACAAGCCAGATATGGGTTTTTGTCTGCTTGGAGTCATTTCAAGCCAACCCCCACCCACATCATTTTTTTTCTGTCAGTTTGATAATTTGTTTGATACTGCGGTGGTGGTGCTGTGGTAGCGTTGTCGGCTCATAGCAAGACATTGTCCCGTTCGATTCTCAGCTAGAGCGTCTTCTGTGTGGAGGCATACGTGAATGGGGCATGCCTTCATTGAAGGTTGTGTGTCAGGACTGGTAACCTGGTACGTAGAAATCCACTACCAATCATTAGCGGACCGGAGTTCCGCTGTGGTGATCTATAACCAGGAAAAGCCGAAAGACACAAACAAACACAGTACAGTCTCCATTGTGGTTTTGTACTTCATATTCTTGTGAACTACTGCAATTGAAAATGGTATCACGTAGTACTTTCTTGTATAGTTATCTGGTGTGTTGCTTTTCTAGTGCCACAGCAATTATAGAACATCAGAATGTTGTATACTGTTGTGTTTTTCAGGTGTGATTTCAAGTGGAAAGTAACATGTCCCACGACGAAGATGCCATCTGTGGAGGTGAAAGCAAGCAGCATTTACCTGTTGGGTGAGGAAACAGACTCTGATGGTTGCAGCAGTGGTTCAGACATGGGTATGTACCTTGAGACACCATGTAATGCCAGCCAGAGTAACAATGAAGACTATAACACAGACAATGAGATTCCACTTGCACATCTGCATGAGAAGGTCATTGCCTGTGATATGGATGAGGCCCCCTGTGCCAGCCATTCCTGACAGACCACTACGACTTGCAACAGAACACTTGAACAATAAGGATGAAACTGACCATGATAGTGAGGATGAGGTACCACTTGCACTCCTAAGGAAGGGTGCCACACACAATGGTCACCCAGTGCAGTCTGATTTTGACACAGATGATGAATTGCCTTTATCTGTGTTCCAGAAACCGCTGCTATCATAGACATACCTATGAAGTCCTCCACAGTCCATGACAGTGCAAGTGCTGACAAGGATGTGGATGCTCTTATGACTGTAGTTGAGGTTCACAGTAGTCCAGAGTATGTGGATTGGGATGGAGAAAATCCACTAGATCTGAGTATAAGTAGCTCCTTGTCAAGCAAGGATATGGTTGTGCCTCAGCAGGGAACGTCTGTTAGTACTTCACTAAAAAGTTCATGCAATACAGTTGCTACTGACACTGAGAGAGCACCATCACTGAATCATGCCAGACTTTCCATTTCAAGCTGTTCCAGGCAACCCAGTAAGGTACGCTGAGCATACCCACCACATAAGATCACGTGGGAAAAACATCTCACAGCAGTACACATTGATGACTTTGTGGGGCCAGTAGGCCCTGTAAACAACTTGGGTTCAGCTAGCACAGAGATGGACTTCATGAATTTGAGTTCCCAGAGCAGCTGTACACCCTTATTGCCAATGAAACCAATTGGAATGCTGCACAGAGGCAGGCTACAGCAGGTAAGGTTGATATGCGGTGGAGTCCTGTTTGTCCAGGAAACATACGCACATTTCTAGGTGTCAGAATATACATGTCCATTGTACATGTTCCTGAATATCGGCAGTACTGGGAAATGCACCATGTATATGGTCGCTTCCCAATAACTGAGTACATGACCTGAGAGAGGCTTGAACAAAATTCAGCAGTATTTCCATGCAATGACAACCACCTGAGCATACCACAGGGTTTTGTGGGTCATGACAAGCTACATTATGTACAGCCAGTTCGGGATGCAGTACTTCATGCATGCAGGACACAGTACAATGTGCATTGTGAGGTGGCTGTAGACAAAGCCATGGTCACTTCCGTGGATGCTTGACATTTAGACAGTTTATGCCTGGTAAGCCAGAGAAGTATGGCATTAAGGTGTGCATGTTGGCAGACTTGACCAATGGGTATTTATGAGAATTTCAGGTAAACACTGGAAAAGCTGAGCAGAATACAGAGGTCAGACTGGCACACCGAGTTGTAGTTGACCTAACTAGGGGACTGATTAGCAAGAAGCATCACATTTACTTTGATAACTTCTTTGCCTCTGTCCCGCTGGCACAGCAGTTGTTGCAAGATGGTCTATACTGCTGTGGAACCATGTGCACCAATCGGTCAGGATGGCCTGTAACATTCAACAGACAGGCCATTGGAAAAGCACCTCGAGGGTACTACAAGCAATTGCAGAGTAGACCACTGCTGGCTAGTGAATGGAAGGATAGCAACCCAGTATTCATTCTGTCAACTAACAGTAATCCAACCTTGTCAGTCTCCAGCACACACAGGAGAAAGCGTGATGGAACAAAGACACTTGTGCCATGTCCACCAGTTTGTAAACATGTATAACACCTACATGAATGGGGTGGACTGAGCAGATCTAGCAGCCTACAGAGATCAGGACTGGAGGGAATGAGGGAGTTATTTGAAAATGGCGCCACTTGAACCAGCAAACCAATATAGATTTAGGGGCAGGGAGTAGGTATGAAGAGGGGGGAGGGGGAAAATGTAATAGTAGAGACTAAGGAGGATAAAATGAGGTAGGGATAGTGGGAAGGATGTCTGTTAGAGAGAGGGAGGAGTATAAGGCTGGGAAAAAGTGAAGGACAGAGAGAGCCAAGAAGGAGGAAAAAAGTCAGCAGAAAGTTATCAGTGAGGCAGAAAACAGTTATGAGGTGAGAAAGTACAAGATAGGTACAAAGTAAGACAAATTTAATGAAGGGGGATTATTCGGTGCTAGAAGCTGAAGCAGGGCAATGGAACAAAAATATCTGAATTTACATTTACAGGGTTTAAACAGGGCAGAGCTGGGTTAAGAGGAAGAGTTGCAGTATTGTGAATGTATACTAACTGCAGACTGGAGGACAATACCACCTAGTGGCCAAAACAGGTAAGCACGAGGATAGACCAAGGGCACAGGGGAGAATGGGAGGAATCCTAGAAAGTAAAGGGGAATGAACTCCGTGGTAGGCTGCTAGCTATTGCTCACTGGGATGGTAAATCACAGGGTAGGTTATGATATAGTTGTAATTGTTAATTACATACACTTTTTAGTTCTTGGGGAGGTTACATAAAACACAGCAGGATTTCCTTTGAGATGTCCGTTTCAAGGGTGGGAAGTCAGGGTTCCACGCAGAGCAAAGGGAGGCACTTGGGGTGGTAAAGATGCAGCAGGAGCAAAACTTTTTAGTTCTTGGGGAGGTTACATAAAAAACAGCAGGATTTCCTTTGAGATGTCTGTTTCAAAGGTGAGAAGTCAGGGTTCCACGCAGAGCAATGAGAGGCACTTGGGGTCATAAAGATGCAGCAGGAGCAAAACTTTTTAGTTCTTGGGGAGGTTACATAAAACACAGCAGGATTTCCTTTGAGATGTCCGTTTCAAGGGTGGGAAGTCAGGGTTTCACGCAGAGCAATGAGAGGCACTTGGGGTGGTAAAGATGCAGCAGGAGCAAACCACAAGCGATGCTAGCAGCCTACAGAGATCTGGACTGGAGGGAATTTGTGAAACCAATAGCCACCAGCAACTGTCACACTCTGAATGTCCTATTCTAGCAACACAGTTACAGTTTCAAAGGAACCTAGGCTTGCACCTCCTCGCCAGTTACAAGAAGAGGAAAAGATGCACTGAGATTACTGTCCCAGTGCCAGTGAGATGATATGAGCATGGCTCACACTTTCCGGTGAAATGGCAGAAATCAAGATGCAAAAACTGTGCCAGCAATGGTAAACATGCTGAGCCATCATGGGGATGCCCGACTTGCAAGATCACACTGTGTGATGAATGCTTCAGTGAGCACCATGGCCATAAAGATGTTGTGTATTGATGAAAGCAGGGAAGGCACACAGTGTGATGTACAAGAGAACTCAAGGTGTGTATTCCTATGGCACTGGTGAACTTGGAGACTCTTCAGCTTGGCGCTGAATGTTGTGTTCATCAGTGGGTGTCACACCTAGACACCATGACTGTTAGGATCATCCTGGATGGCAGTGGGGAACTTGGAGACTCTTCAGCTCAGTCCCACTGTGCTGCTTTCCAAGATATGTATGGTTTCAAGGGTGCCACTATGATGCCTTCAGTCCCTCCCCGAAAGGCCACCTGCAAAAAGAAAGAGTCTAGGTATGTCTTTTTCCTTTGCGATGTGTCCTTTCAGTCTCCCTCCACTCTGGTACAGTAAATTTATGTAGGTCAGGGCAGCAAATAGTACATTACTTCCGTCCTTGATCTCTTATGTCCATTGCTGAATGGACACATGTAAAGAGAAAAGGCAGAGGAAAGGCAGACTGCTGACACTGAAGGAGGTCATGAGACAGTAGTGGTATTAGCAGTCTGAGTGGGCAGCCAGCACAGGTATAGGACACAACAGATGCCCTTGAGTGCCACTGAAGCCTCATGCCTGTCCTCAGCATATTAGTGGAGTGGTGGTCCTTACCCTGCTTTTCTCTTTACATGTGCCTTGTCTGTAGCCCCTTGTCAGTTTCCACCCATGCAGTATTCCAGCTAAGGTAAGACTGTATCTTCTGATGGTGTGTGCATCAGTGTGCAGCACACCTAGACATCATGGCTGTTAGGATCATCCTGGATGGACTGGAGAACTTGGAGACTCTTCAGCTCAGTCCCACTGGGCTGCTTTCCAGGATATGCATGGTTTCAAGGGTGCCACTATGATACCTTCAGTCCCTCCCCGAAAGGCCATCTGCAAAAAGAAAGAGTCTAGGTATGTATTTTTCCTTTGCGATGTGTCCTTTCAGTCTCCCTCCACTCAGGTACAGTAAATGTATGTAGGTCAGGGCAGCAAATAGTATATTAAGTCCGTCCTTGATCCCTTATGTCCATTGTTGACTGGACACGTAAAGAGAAAAGGCAGAGGTAAGGCAGACTGCTGACACTGAAGGAGGTCATGAGACAGTAGTGGTATCAGCAGTCTGAGTGGGCAGCCAGCACAGGTATGGGACACTTCAGACACCCACCAGCTGAAGCCCCATACCTGTCCTCAGCATATTAGTGGAGTGGCAGTCCTTACCCTGCTTCTTCTCTTTACATGTGCCCTTCCAGTGCCCCCTTGTCAATCACTGTGTGTAATTTGGTGTTTTCAGGGCTGATAGGTATGTACCTCTGCAGCATCACTCATTGTGTGTCATTTGGTGTTATCAAGGGTGGTAGGTATGTACCGCTGCATTGTTATCACCAGTTATGTACCTTATGAAAAGAATAATGCCACTGTGGATAGGAGTGAAGATTTGGATGAGCTAGCCAGGTAATGTTATTGATATACATATATGTCTAGTATTCCGATACATCTCTCAAACATCAGTAGTAACCTGTTTGCATTTCTTTCCTGTGCAGGTGCGCCCACCTTGTGACAGTGACATAGCTTCAAAGCAGGAGAAACTACAGTTGTGTACACTTACCATAAATGTAGATGTTCGAGTGTATTCACTGTTGCAGTCATCACATTTGGGTTATCCCTGCCACGGTAGCCCTCGGCAGGCCTGAATACCAGAGACTTAGTATTTCTGCATTGGCTGCTGTTGCTTGAGGGCTGACATCAGGTTGTCAGTAGTATAAAGTAAGGCAGCCGACACCATTACATCAGTTTTTCTTGCCCTAACTTGTCAAGATCCCCCAAGTAGGAGGTCAGGGTCTGGTGGAAGAAACCCCACCAGTGGAAAATAAATACCAATATGTCCCTTGAAAGGAAAGGAGAAAGAGAAGAAAAGGTGTATGGAGGGGGGGGGAAACAGTGAATATACTCAAACATCTACATTTATGGTAAGTGTACACAACTGTACTATGTTCTTCATGTTTCACTGTTGCAATCATTACATTTGGGTTGATTCCCAAAGCTGAAGAAAAGGGTGGAGACAGTCAATGAAACTAGAGACTGGCTAGGGTGCCCTGCAAGACTGCAGATGCAAACCCTGCCCTGGATTTGGAGAAGAGAGACAGGTGGTAATGCTTGGTAAAAGTGTGAAGAGATGTCCAGGTTTCAGCCTCCAGGATGTCCGTGGTGGGGACAACTCTGAGGAAAGCCGCAGAGGTGGAGGCTGTTCTGGTGGAGTGTGTCCTGACCCCCTGGGGGGGGGGCTTTCCATGCTGTTTGTAGCAGAAATGGATGCAGTGTGCTATCCGTTTGGAAATGGTTTGTTTGGAGATGGCTTTGCCTTCTGCCCCTGTAGCAAAGCTAACCAGCAATTGATAAGACTTTCTGAAGGATTTAGTCCTATCTAGATAGAATCTGAGCTGTCTGTGCACATCTAGAGAGTGAAGAATCCTTTCCCCCTTGTCCTGGGGATTAGGAAAAAAGGTGGGCAAATGAATGGATTGGTTGACAGCCACACTGGACACCACCTTGGGCATGAAGGATGGGTTAGTTCTGAGGGAATACCCTGTCTGCATGAAAGATGATGAAGGGTTCCACAGCCATGAGTGCTTGCAGCTCAGAGACTCTCCTGGCTGAAGTGATGGCCAGAAGGAATGTTGTCTTCCAGGAGAGAAATTTTAGCTGTGCAGAAGAAGATGGTTTGAAAGGGGGCAGGGTAAGCTTTTCCAATACAAAGTTGAGGTCCGAAGCTGGTATTGGTGCCCTTTTGGGTGACCTCAAGTTGCTAGCCCCTCTTAGGAACTGTTTGATCAAAGGGTGTGAGAAAAGGGGCTGCTCAGTGGGAAAATGAGCAGAAATAGCAGAGGCATGAATTTTTGTAGAAGAGAAAAAAAGGCCACTGTGTAGTAGGTCAGCTAAGTAATCCAGGATGACAGGGAAGGAGGGCTGTGCCGTATCGGCTCCCTTAGCCTGGATCCAGGTGCAGAACCTTTTCCATTTATCAGCATAACACTTTCTGGTGCTAGGATATCTGGCCTCACGGATAACATCCAGAACCTGCTTACTGAGGTTGGAAAATTGGTTTGGGGTTAAGGAATAAGCCAAGCTGCCAAACTGAGTGTCTGCAATTGGGGATGCAAGAAGTCCCCTTCCCTCTGAGTCAGGAGGTTTGGAATCTGAGGAAGATGCCATGGGGGTAGTGAGGACAGGCTGCACAGCAAGGGGTACCAGTACTGATGGGGCCAGTCGGGGGATATAAGAATGGTCCTTGGTTTTTCTTCCCTTATTTTGAGCAGTAGCCCGGGGATGAGAGGTAGGGGAGGAAAAGCATACACCGATAGATTGATCCAGGGGAAGGACAGGGCATCCACTTTCCAAGGCATGCAGCGATGCTCCCTGGTGCAGAACTTGCTGAGCTGATGGTTGGTGTGGGAGGCAAAGAGGTCGACCTTCGGAGTTCCCCATTTCTGAGTTATTAGGGTGAAGGTATTTCTGTTGAGTCGCCACTCGTATGGGTCCAGAAGATTTCTGCTTAATTGGTCTTCCAGAGAGTTGAGACAGCCTGGTAGGATGTGCTAACAGGTGTAGTTGCATGGCAGAGGCTGTGTGCCAAAGGCTTATGGCCAGCCTGCATAGAGGGTAGGAGTGAGTCCCTCCTTGCTTGTTGATGTACCACATCACAGTGGTGTTGTCTGTTCTGATCAGGAGAGCCCCTGGAGAGAGAAGGGGCTTGAAAGCTATCAAGGCATGCTGCACAGCCATCATCTCTTTTTGACTGATGTGCAGAGGGATTTGCTCTGAGCTCCATTGACCCTGTATGCACCTGCCATCCAGGTGTGCACCCCAAGCACAGTCTGATACATCTGTGGTGAGGGTCTGGGTGGTGGGGTGGGGTGGGGAGAAAGGCATTCCCTTGTTGTGGGAGCATGCTGTTGCCCACCAAAGAAAATATTTTCTGAGGCAAGGAATTATAGGCAGAAGAATTTCCAGGTCTTGAGAGTGTTGGCACAAAAGGTTCTTTAGGTACAACTGAAGTTTCGTCATATGCAGTGTGGCATATGGAATGAGTAGTATGCAAGATGCCATGAACCCCAGAGCTTGCAGGATCTTCCTTGCAGTTAGCTGGGGCATGGTGGCTAGTTGAGAGAAGTAGGCTGTCAGGAAAATTTGTTTTTCTGGAGTAAGGTATGCCATCCAGGAAGCTGTGTCCAGACTTGCTCCCAGGAAGATTATCCTTTGGGTGGGTACCAGTTTGGATTTCTTTTCGTTGATTGTGTACCCTAGGGAAGTTAGTAGGGTCTTTACAAAGGCCAAGTGCTTAAGCACCTTCTCCTGGCTGTCTGCCTGAATAAGGCAGTTGTCTAAGTACGGGTAGATCTGAATATTTCTTTGTCTAAAAAAGGCAATGGCCGGAGCCAGACATTTTGTGAAAACTCTGAGAGTAGTAGATAAGCCAAAGGGAAGCACAGAGAACTGAACATGTTGAGATCCTGTCCTGAAGCAGAGGTATTTCCTGCATGATTCTCTGATAGGAATGTGGAGGTAGGCCTCTTTTAGATCTAGGGTGGGTAGCAAAGCATCCTTGGAGGGCATGGGTAGCAGCTGCTGGACGGTGAGCATTTTGAATTTTGGGATCACCAGGAAGGTATTGAGAATGGATAGATCGAGGATGGGGCACCAGGTGACCTCTCTTCTGGGCACTAGAAAAAGTCTGGAGTAGAAACCTTGGCCTATTTGTTCTGCAGGAACGTGTTCTACTGCCCTCATAGAGAGCAAGGAAAGGATTTGCTTTTCAGCCTCTGCCTACTGATTTGGTGGAAGATCTGGGAACCCTTTTGGGGTTGGAAGGGTGGGGAAGGAGAATGTGTATCCCGGAGACACAATGTTCAGAACTCAGTGGTCCTTGGTAATGGTGACCCAGGTGCTTGAGTGAAAGGAGAGTTTTCCTCCTAGGGGTAAATGAAGGCGGGCAGAAGGATGGGGTAGGGGAGATAAGTCATTGTGAGTTTTTAACCATAAGGGGGAGGCTTGAACTCCCTGGTTTTGAAGTGGAGGTACTCCACTGCTTAGATCTCTGCATTCCCTGGGGCTGCTGTCTGGGGGGGGGTCTGCTTCCATGGGGCCTAGGCTGGGCTGGTTTACTGGGAGCAGGAAAGGACCACTGTTTGGAAGGACAATGCCTGCTGAACCTAGGGGGCTGGACCTGCAAGAAATCCTTAACTGTTTGCATAGATTTTGCTTTTTCTTCTGTCTTTTTTAAGACCTCTTCTGCCTATCTATATCAAACAAAGCTCCTCATTAGCACTCTTCAAGAAAAATCTTGATGATTGAATCGGAGATAGAAATTTCACCCCGGGGATCACTTCTGTGGCTCTGCTCGACAGTGGCACAGGAAAATAATTTTCTTGGGTGACGAAAGCCAGGGTACCTTTTGGCTAGGCTTATATAGGCCCTAGGGCCAAAAGCCTAGTATCTACCTTTGAACCTATGAACCTTAGTGCCAAATGAGTTATCTTTGTGCAAGGGGGCATCTAACAATTTAGATTTGACATGATCTGGCAGGGGCTGTTCCTTAAGCCATGCATGCCTTCTAATGACAGATCCAGTGACTGCTGCCCTGCAAGAAGCTTCTAGGGTGTCAAAACTACAGTGCAAGGTGTGTTTAGTTACTTGACTTGCAGAATGCATTAACTCTTGTAAATCTTTAGATTCTGCCCAAGCAGGAAAGGAAGACATTTTTTGTTTAAGGAGTTCCAAGCTATGTTGCTGAAATTTCAGCATATGGAACTGACAATTTCGTGTCCTGATAGCAAGAATAGCTGAGGTGTATACTTTCTTATCCCATCTGTCCAAAGCTCGGGAATCCCTGTCTGAGGGGGGTGGGATTCTTAGTAGAGGTTGCTTTAATTCCTTTTGGCCCTTGAGAAATAACCTCAGGGTCAGCTGTAGGATTTTTAAAAAGATATCTGTGAGAGTCAGGGACTCTATAGTACCTGTCTGGTTTTCTGGGAGCAGGAAGAAGGGCATCAGGAGTCACGCTGGATTAGAAGAAAACATCCTCCACAACATCCAGGACTGGGGGGATGGCCAAAGGTCTGTGTTATGGAAAATCCAGGAATTCCCTGAGTCTCTTTTTAGACTGAGGGTAGTCCTGACTCTCCCATTGGAAATGCACCCTTAAGGTATGCAGGGTTTCCCGAATGGAAAAATCCTCTGGGGGAGAGGCTGAAGGAATGCTTTCCTCTGCATCCGAATCCTCATAAGTGGAGAGGGGTTGTAAGTCATCATATTCAGAAGCATCAGATTCATCTGACTCTTGTTCAGACAAAACTATAGGGGACAGATCTCTTTTCCTTTTGGAGGGGGTAGCTTGGCTTCCCCTGATCAGCATGATAAGGCCTTCCGCCATTTTAAGCATTTGAGACTGAGGCAAGGTAGCAGGTGCCTGAGAGTGGATCGTCGGTTTCTTGGGTATGGTTCGTACCCCGGGCCTAAGAAACTCGGTAGTTTTAGAAAGAACAGTGGTTGCAAAAGAAGATGTCGGTTTGTGTCGAGATTTGGTAGTGCAAAGGACTTCCTTGGAAGCCGGTGCCTGCTCAGCAGCTCCGGACCCATCCAAGGTTGAAACAACCGCAGGATCCTTAGTTGAAGAAGAGTTTTGTGGCATACCGGACTCCAAAAGGGTATCGATAGTGGCCTGCGAATCAACAGATGCGGGCATCAGGGGCTGCGAAAGCACCTCACTGAGGACCGGAGAACTGACGATTAGCTTAACAGAAACATCGTCGGTAGATTTGGATCTGTGAGGTCTGTTTCTGTCTTTATCTTTATGTTTTTTCAGAAGATCTGCTGTCAGATGTCTTACCGAAGCCATATCAGAATTCGAGGACTGTAAGCAAAAATATCTGGCTACAATAAGGGCCCGACATCGGTTAGTGCAAGAAAAAAGGATCCCAATGGGGTACTTAGCTGTAGAAGACTTCAACTTCAATTTGGTAGACGAAACTCAGGTAGTGGCCGACCGGCACTTTTGCAAACTGCTTCTGCTTCAGGCTCCATGGCAAGAAACACTGATGTAATGGCGTCGGCTGCCTTACTTTATACTACTGATGACCTGACGTCAGCCCTCAAGTGCCAGCAACTGACGCAGGAATACTATGTCTCTGGTATTCGGGCCGGCTGAGGGATACCCTGATAGGGATAACCCAAATGCGATAACTGCAACAGTGAAACACAAAGAACACTGACAAGTGACAGCGTGGGTGTGTGTCCATTCCTACATTCACTGGGCTGCTAGCCATGCCTCCAGAAGTGAAAACCACTACAACTTGAGCTTCCCCACATCTAGTGTGAAGGTATACTGGACTGGAAGAAGAGGTATTCATTTAGACCGGACTCCTGCAATTGTTGGAAGAGAAATGTTCAATCTACACTGAGTCTGCCATTTTTGTGCTGCACATTGGAGGGAATGATGTCATCACTCACCCACTAGGAAGACTAAGGTTTGAAATCAGAACAATTTTTGAACACCTGCAGTCGTGGTGGCCATGCTGTCATTTTGTGGGGTCTGACATAATTCCTCACCAGATATTGAAAATAGCAAAGAGCCAATGGGCAGAGCAAAAGGCCAGACATTTACAGAATGGGTTCATGCATGGTTTGATGCACAGGGTTGGTGGATCAACAATCTACCATGACAGCATCACTGCAGAAGATGTTCACCTTTTCAGAAACTATGGCATTCACCTGAGGATGGCATTGCGTTGTTCTTGACTGACCTCCACAATGGCGTGATGACAGCTATGCATGATATATTGGTAACATGCAGCTAGTGAGAATGAATAGAAAACAGGCATGACCAGGAGGACCAGTATGGTAAGAAACTCTATTGTTATATTTTATGAACTCCGTTGTCACTACTGATGACACAGGAAAAGACCTGCTAGGGAACTTGTACACATGCTGAGTAACACTTCATTTTCAGATTGTAAACAAACTATCTGTATGCTGTGCACAGGTACAGATAACTGATTGTGTTATGTAAATTATGATATTTTTCTTAGTTTGGCAAATAACTGTGGTAGAGAGATGGTGAACATGCTGAGTAAGAATAATTGTTTGAAGAGAGTGACACGTACAAGAGAATATGTCGATAACCATCCTGCACACATATCACAGTTTGGTTACAATTATGGTTATGAGAGATATGATTTCTTTTCCTATTGTGCTAAATAACTATATCAGGGAACATGTCATCAGGGTACGTAATACCTCATTTTGAAGGCAATATTATTAGTTACAGGATGGAAAAATAACTGTGTCTAATGGACAGATATCACATTATGTTTAGGAGTTCAGTTATGAGAATTATGATATTGTTTCATACTTGGTGAATAACTTTTGTCAGGGAACATGTGAGCATGCTAAGTAGTAGCTCATTTTGAAAACAGTATTAGGTCTTGCAAGATATAAAAAGAACTGTATATGTATATTGTACACATGTCCAGATAGTTTGTTTGGGACCATGGTTAGAAGAATTATGATATTTTTTCATATTTTGCTAAATATCTTTATCAGGGAACATGTCACCACTGTAAGTAATACCTCATTTTGAAAGCAGTATTAGTAGTTCCAGGATGGAAAAAGAACTGTGTCTGTATGCTGAACAAATGTACAGATTTCATATTTTGTTAGGACTTTGGTTATGGAAGTTATGATTTTTTTTTCATATTTTGGTAAATAACTTTGCTAGGGAGCATGTAATTGTGCCAAATAATACCTCATTTTGAAGACAGTGTTAGTCCTTACAACGTGATAAAATAACTATATCTGTATGCTGTACACATGTACAGATATCAAAGTTTGTTTAGGACTAAGGTTATGAAAATTATGAATTTGTTTCAGATTTTGGTAAATAAATTTGCAAGAGAGCATGTCAATGTGCTAAGTAATACCTCATTTTGAAGACAGTAGTAATAGTTAGAACCTAGTAAAAGAACTGTGTCTGTATGCTGCACACATGTACAGATATCAAAGATTGTTTAGGACTTATTTTATGGAAATTATGATTTTTTTACATATTTTGGTAAATAACTTTGTAAGGGAGCATGTCAATGTCCCAAGTAATACCTAATTTTGAACACTATTACTCCTTACAACATGGAAAAATAACTGTGTCTGCATGCTGTACACCACAGATATCACAGTTTGTTTAATCTTGTAGGATTATGAAAATTATACATTGCAAGCTTTCTCATTTTTATGCCCATATCTTTGCAAGGGAGCATGGTGATGACATAAATAAGGCATCATTTTGAAGCTGACATTGAGCCACACAACTTGTACACTGATATGTAGTCTCTGTCTGTTACAGGTGATGCGATATTACACTTTATTTATGAATTATGAGAAATATAATATCAATCATATTTCTGTGAATATCTCCATAATGGAGCACCTCACAGTAATGGTTAAGGTGTCATTTTAAAGCTAACATTCATACAAATTAAGTAGAGATTGTATGGGTCTACATGGTACATTCACCAAGATATTGTGATTTGTTGTACCAAAAAGGTAAACAATATGCACAAGATCAGCATTCCTTGGCAAATATTTAATAATGACTTAAATACACACTATCAACATTTACACTGTTGAAAAGGTCAGTGTCTGCTGAATAACTTTCACATTTAAATTTTTAGTCTAGCTCTTATGGTTAAAGAGTTATGAACATATGTTTTCTGTATAGTATTACAAATGGATTATCTGAAAATAAGCTCAGGCTGCACTGTTGTTCTTATGGTGGAAGTAAGCAGGCAGCATTTTCTCAGCTGCTCCAGAGTGAATGAGTTAATGTACTGTAAATGCCTTCCATTCTTTTCATGCTCAAGGACTATAAAAAAAATCACAAGACTTCCCTTTCAAGCTTAATGGCATAAATTTTGATTTTTGTGTTTATTTAAAAGTTTTACAGTTTTATCTCTCATTCTTTATGTTACTGCAAATACTGCTAAAAAAGACTACTGAAAAGTATAAGTTATTTTATTTGACTTTGAGCAAACTAATTAACAGCAAAATAATTCACAGGATTGTTCTGCTTACCTGCTGCTTCTTGGTAATCTCATTGGACATTATTTTAGCTGAGTCTAAAATTTGAATAGCGCTCTCATCTTCCAAGATATTCCCTTCAGATGACTGTAGAGTCTCAAGGATTTTATCTTCTATTTCTTTCAGTTGCTTTTTATTAGCTGCAGATTGGAGAATCAGTGCATTTCTTTCTTCCTCAAGCTCTGGTCTTAAAAGACAGGATATCAATTTGTCACCTAATTTGAAAAATCCTAAACATTGTCTTTAATCCTGATTATTGATTGGTATAAGTGGGTAAAACCTCTAAGCTATAAATCTTAAAGAAAAGGAGATTATATTAGATCTGAAATGCATAAGATACAACTGAACATTACACATGAGCATTTGATATAAAGTGATAAAGTTTCACATATTTGAAATGTATGACCCTTATTTCAATTCTTTGCCAGCAATACTCTTTTTTTCTAAGAGGGTATGAGTTCCAATTTAATTTTTAACTTGTCTTTTTCCTTACCTATCCACTCCTTTATGGTATTACACTTTCAGAACCACTGGCAGTTCCTTACCACACTAATATTCCTAAAGTAAAGAACTGCAATGTAGTGGAGGCAACTATGGACTCTAAAAGATGAAGAATCAACCTGGCGGGTGAATTCTGGTGGGACAAGACTTGATAAGCTTATTGGTGGAGGGATGAGATCTATGACCGAGGGATTCTTGCTATCAGAGATCTTGTGTCTAAAAGTGCCACAATGAATTCCAGAGATTTGAACTGGTTGCAGTTTGGATTTTTGTAGACTGTCTGTTATTCCCAAGTAGTCACATGGGTGGAGCAAGGAGTTCCTGGCTTGAATGAGTAGATCCCTGGAAGGTGCGGTGATGAGCAGTCATCCAAATAAGGAAACACTCAGAACCCCTGCAGTCATAGTTGAGCTACCACTATTGAAATGCATTTGGCAAACACTCGGGAAACTGTTGTGAGTCCAAAAGGCCGTGAACTGGAACTGAAGATCTCCCAGCTGGAAGCTGAGATACCTCCTGGAATACCTGCACATTTTTATGTGACAGTACACGTCCTGGAGATGGAGCACATCCAATCATTCTTCCCCAACAGTGGAATAATGGACTGAATCATGCCCATCCAGAATTACATCTGTTTCAAGACTTGTTTAACCAACTTAGGCCTAAAACTGGCCATAGGTCCCTGTTTTTCCTTAGGTGCTAAAAAGAACCTGGAGTAAATTCCATAACTTTTCTGGTCTGATGGAACCGTTTGTTGGACTCGATTGTTTAGAAGATTTTTTATCTCTAATATGGCTTCCTTTCTTTGTGAGGGTGGAAAATCATGAATTGTTCTGGAATGTAATGGAGGGAAATAAAAAGTAGCTTCTGGAAATTGTTCTCAACACCCACTTGTCTTGAGTGATGAACATCCAAGTCAACAGATGTAGGAATAATGTACCCCCCAACTCTCTCCAGAGAGTGATGATCGGGCAAACCCTTTAGGTGCACTGGAAAGGATTCTCAGAGAATGGGCCTCTGAAGCACTGATTTTATTGCTCACCTCTGCCTCTCACACAATATCCATTATGCAAGTTTCCCCTTCTGCCACATGGAGCTTGATCTACAGGAGAGTCGAGTGAAAGTCGCTGAGATTTTTGAAACCATATCCTTTTCCCTGTCTTCTGGTTTCTGGAGAAGGTCCTCTGTGGGGCTGAGAATTTGATCTCTATGGGAGATAGAGATTTTCCATCCTTTTCACTCCTGGAAGTAGTTTCCTTCACTTTTGGACCAAACAAGGTTGATCCATCATAGAAGGCATTTATGAAGAATATCTTAGTGTGCTCTGCAAAGTCGCATATCCAAGTGTGTCTTCTAATGGAAATGCTCATTCCGGCTGCCACAGATGCACCATCTGTAGCATTAGAGCTAAGGCATACATAGGTGTTGGATAAAGATTGTAGAGTAGACAACTGACAATCATTAATCTTTTTCTGATCCACAGTCAAGGTCCCTGGGAAAGAATTCAGGATCTCTTTTACCAAATTTTTCGGAAAATGAGTGAAATGTGACAGATAATTAAGCACTCTCATTGAGAAAGTAGATGGGGCATAGAACTGCTTCCTAAATCTGTCCAACGCATGTGACTCTCTGTTCAGTGGATGGACAGAGGAGCTTTCTTAAGGGAGCTCCTTCTTGAATGTACTGCCAGGCCTTTGTTCTAGTGTGCTTGGTCTTACAGACTAACTAAGAACTTATTAGGCTTCTTAGGGATAGGTTCAGCTATGTCAGGTTCCTTCTATGCCCAGGATCAGATCAAATCAATCATCTCATCTGCGGGAGGGAACACACAAGTTGTAGGCAGGCCATAGCTGACAGTCTTGAGAAAGACTAATTCCACAGGAGAAGGAGTTGGGAAGACCAACCCCCCTTTCTGTCTAAGAAGTTTGAGAATCTCTCTGAATGAGACATCCTCAAGGGGGAGATCGGAGTGAACCTTCTCTCTCATTGAAATTAGTGTCAGTGGCAAGTGTCTCCTCTTATGTTTCCTATGAATCTTCTCTGTGGAATACTCAGGAGATGACTCAGAAACATACAAGATCTTTCTTGGGAGAATAGGTTCAAGGCTGTCAAGAACTGGCTGTCCTGACATAACTAGGACAGAAGACTGCAGACCCTGAGAAATCCTATAGGAGTGAGTTAGATCCGGCACTGACAGGAAAGACCTTACTCTGCATTGGAAGAGTATTCTTTCAAAAGCCTTGAATGTGGAGCTTGAAACAGATCTGGGGAGCATGGCCTTCAGAGATTAAACCCTCGGGGGCGGCTCTATACAGGAAACCATTTGACTCAAGTCCAAGGCAGTTGCCAGAGACAAACTATCTAGTGCCGAAGACCTTGGATTTGACCCAAACTTGTCAGAATCAGTGTCAATGTTATGGCTCCAGGACTCCAATAATATTAGGGCCAACTTAGTCAAAAAATTTACTAGAATCAAAGAAATATATAGTCTCAGCTCCTATGCAGATCTACCCTGGGCAAGAGTCAGACCCAAGGGCTGCAATCCAAGAGGTCAGATTGGAGAAGGAGCCAACAAGGAGTGATGGGCAACTGAATGTACTGGATCTGACAGTGGTTGGAGACAGGAGTACCTCCAGGTGGATCTAGGTCCAAAGATCCTGTCCACATTTGCTTCAGTAGACTGCAATAGGATCTTAATGACCTAAAGAAGGAGGCTAAAGAGGGAGGCCTGGTTTAAGTATAGTGGTCTGTCCTGTAGGATTGGAGACCTGAATCTGGGAAAGACTGGCTCCAGAGAGAACTTGAAGGAGTCGATGATCTGATAATTACTGGATCCAAAAAACAGGGCTGGCTCCGAAGGTTTGCTGAGTTTCAGTGCTGGAGCCAATGAGGTATTCTGTCCTGGAGACCATTTCCTAGCAGATTTTGGTTTATCCTTCTATGAAGATTTCTGAGTGTCCTTTCCAAATACTCTTTGTTTGTCCTGTTTTTCAGAAGATGAAGCAGGGGGAGGTTTTTCTCCAGAAGTGGGTTGAAGAAGACCCTTAATTATTAACTTGTTTTGTCTTTCCACTAAAGCCCTTTGGCCAAAAGCCTCACAAGTAGAACATGATACATCAAGGTATAAGGGGCCAAGGCAATACACACATTTATTGTGTACATCAGAATTGGGGAGTTTATGTGTACAAGACACACATTTTTTAAGCCAACTGGCTTGACAACCATAAAGACTCAAAAACACAGCTCTAACTATGCCAGAGAGAAGAAAAATATAACAATTATGACAGTAAGAAAAAAATACCATCCTAACCCTAACCTAAAGCTATACTAAAAGTATACTATACTATTCAACTAAGAAGAAGATCTTAATTTTATATTACCTAACAAAGGTTATATGAGACTACAGGGGGAGGGAAAGAAATAGAAATGGAGAAGGCACTTATCTGAAGGAAATAAGATAAGAAAACATAAATCCTTAGAATATGAACACCTACACCAAGCACCAATGATTCAAGTACAGAAAGTGGCAAATGAGATCTGAGGTAGCGCATTCTACACATGAGGATTATGGGTAGAGAGAGGAGCCTGAGCACCAGATCTGAAGCTTTGAAATGGCAGAAGTTGGATCCAAGGTTGTAGCTGAGACCCCCATCTGTTGAGAAATGAACAGAAAAGACATCATCGGGTCAGTGTTTTCACACATTCTCTCCCCCAAGAGTGTTAGATGTGCAATGCCTTCAGCAAAGATACATCGCCAAGCAAAATCTGAAGCATCTGTATGTGCCGATTGACTTGGGACAGAAGGAGAAAAGGATTAACCTGGATTTTGGGTCATTTGCTGTCTCCATCAGTGTAGTTCCTTTTTTGCAAAGCCCAAAGTTGGAATATGAAATGCCAGAGGATGAATATGTTGAGGACATGTATTTTTTAACAATCGTTGAATTTTTCTCACGTGTAACCTCATGACAGAAATCATGAGAATCATACAAGCCATGGACCCTAAAATCCTGAGATATTACCTTGCAGAAGTTTGAAACTTATTGGAAAACCTTACAAAAGTTTCAATATAAAACCCCACCTCTTCCTGGGTAAGAAAAGCCTTTTGCAGAGAAGAGTCTAGATGGCAGCCCAGAAAAACAATCTTGTATAATGCAGTCAAGGATGTTTTAAACCTAAACCTGGAATCCCAGACTGATGAGAGAGCGAGAGAGAGAGAGAGAGAGATGAAATCCATGGTAAGTACTCCTTACATCTGACAAAAGACTCAGCAAAGATAACTCATCTAAATAAGGAAATATGTGAATGCCTTGCAGTCTTCAATGAGCTTTCACTGGAGCTAGACACTTTGTAAATAACCCAAAGCGTAATGCAGAGAACTGGTAATGTAGCCCAAATAAGGAGACTCTGAGAAATGTCCTGAGGCCTGCGGCTATGGGGATGTGAAGATAAGTATCTTTCACAACTTTTATTACTAGACCAGTAACAGACTCTAAACTGTCAACATTTTGAATTTTGATACTTTCACAAACAGGTTGAGAAAGGAAAGATCTAGAACAGGTCACCATGAAGGTTCTTTCTTTAGGAGCAGAAACATTCCATGTTATGGGAAACCATTCCGCCTTTCATCTAAAGGTACAGGTTCTAGGACTTCTAGGGTCAGCAAGAGGAAAAAGCTGTTTGGTTTGGAAGATGGGGTGCAATTCCCCTGCAAGGAGGTATGGGTATCCACTGTCAGCTATAACCCTCCTGAACTAATTTTATCACCCAAGAGTGTGACACAATCACTTGCCACAGGGGAATACTGACAAAGTTTCTGGGACAGATTTAGAGAAACAGGGGCAGAAAGAGGGAAAGACTTCTGGCATAATCATTCTGAATGATTAGACTGTCTCTTTTTCTGAAAAGATCCCTGTTTTATGTTGTTCCCCTCTTGCCATCTCTTTTTTTGTTTTCTGTTTGCCAGAAGATGACAGGGACTGCTTATTTTGCATTTTAAAGGGAGGTGAGAATTTGAGAGAATTTTAATGGCAGACGTATAATATCTTAGAAAATCCCTGAATTAATTTCCTTCTTTCATCAAATTGTTTGAGGACCTGAGTAGCAGAAGGGCCAAACAACACTTCCTTATCTCAAGTAGAGTTTAAAATCTCAGACTTTATTTCATCAGCAAACCTTTGAATATGTACCCAGGCATACCTCTTTAAAAATGTAGTGGTGGCAGTGGCTCTGGACACAGTATCTGCAAAATCTTGCACACTCTTTAAAACACATTTAGATACATGAGACAGATTAGATTCTGAAGGAAGTGTGGTACAGTATTTCCTCAAACTGCTTACACAACTAAGAATAAACTTCAATATATATATATATATATATATATATATATATATATATATATATATATATATATACTTGGTGGTTAATTCCAGTATGCTAAAGCTGATGAAAAGAAAATTCTCTCACCAGATCTGCCTAATATCTTACCAAAGAGAAAATTTTTCTACCTTCTTTATCCATAGCAGAAGGGCTGAAAATCTATTTCCTGCTGGCAAAGAGGTCAAAATGGCAGATGGGTCAGATCTAAGATGAGAAAACAAGAATTTGTTGGCTTGAGGTACTTTATTATCCACCCTTTTGGGGACTGAAGGTTGAGTGTCAGGGTTATTACAGGCAACATTAAACACATCCTCTAAGGCTGGCTAAATAGAAAGGATGGCTACTGTATGTGACACTCAGTTCAAGGGGAATATCATTTGTACCCACAAAAATACATCATTCACCCTGGAAATAGTTACTGGAAAGGAAAATTCCTTCAAGCAAGCTGAAGAGACCAACTTTTCTCAGAATTAGAGTTTTGGTCTTGCGAATCGCCAGGAGAAGAAGCCCCATCTCTTGTCGATGTCAGAATCCTCTGACAAACTTTCCTCAGGAATTTCTTTATTAGGATTGCACTCTGGTAAGGATTTTTGAGTTCCAGTATTAAAAACCTACAATATCTTCCTGACTAAGATATGGAAATTGTCTTCCTGAAAAGACACAGTGTCCTTAGATGAGCAATCTCTAACCTTTTCTTTTTTTTCTTTTCAGACATCTCCTTGGAAGAAGACTGACAAGGAGGTGACACTTCACCCCTGGCAAGTGGTTTCTTTCCACAGCCACCATGAGAAGAACCTCCTGGAGTATCTCCCAGACACAAAGAAGAATGTTCTCTTGTGCCCAGATCAGACACTGGAACAGCCACAGAGGATGTGGCTGACCCCCAGTCCATGGTGGCTGAAGTAGCTACATCAGAGGAACACAGATTAATAAGTGGTCTGAGGGACAACTGTCAGCCACTGTAGAGTCACCAGCTAACAGCTGAGGCACTGTCTGAGCCCATGGTGGCAGCAAGGACTCCTTAATGTGCTGTTTTTTCTCTTTAGATACAGCTGGAGATGAGCCAGCAGGACTGCAGTAAGTATCTATGCTGTAGCCGAGGATGGAGTCTGATTACTGGTATGTGCTGCTGCAACACATCTGTTGGAAGGTAAGTTGTCAGACATAAGTTCACAAGCAGCATATACACTTATACCTCTCAAAACAGTCCCTTTCGAAAGTAAAGCACAGGCAGTACACAAAAATATCTGTCAGAACTCAAAGCCCCTACTCTGAACTGCCCTGATAAAAATAACTGAAGGTAAGTTGTGACAAAGTATACATAAGCATTCAACTTAAAGTACATTTCCTGCCCTGTAAAATACTTCTTGATCCTAAAAACATACACGCAAATAAAATTTCTCAAAAGCATTACACTTTTACACCACAAAATTTGTCCCCAATACAAAAATAAGCCCTATCCTAAAAACAGTGGCCCCTGACAGAAAACTTCTGATATTGAAAATAATACTGGTTTTCTTAAAGGGGAGATATCACTTTTAGTCAACAAATAAAATATATAAATATTTTCTTAAAATGGTAATAATTTCTGCATGGAAGGGCTCTGCTACAGGGATTTACCTGCCAGAAATGAAGCTTGAAGCTAACTGCTATTCCTGTAAAGCCTCAGAGCTGCTTCCTCTTGAGGCAGCAAGAAAGTACTGAAGTTGTCTACACTTTGACTACTGATTTCCCTCCAAGGGGCTAGCCAAGCAACAGTTAGAGTGTATGTGTGGAAGTGGGGCCAAAGCTTTGTGAATCTCACCAGCTGTATCAGGACAGGAAACAACCCATATACCCAAAGGCTACTGCAGCAGTTAGAAGGCTGACAATCATTTACTTTTACTTAGCTTATGTGTATCTTCCTCCAGCCAGAATTTGTACATATAATAGCATTTTCTCTGCCAAGTAAAGTCGGAATTTACTTAGGATGATGTGAGGTTCTCTAACATATCTCATGTTGATCTACGTTCTCTTTTGGTCTTTGAGCCTGAATTATCTACAGAGATAACTGTTTGTGGTGATAATTATAATTAAGTTCATGCATTCACTGAAAATTATAAGAATATTTGAGGGTCAGCCTAAAACCACAATTTTATCTAAATATCTTTTTTCTTTCTAAAAGGGACAAACTAAAACATGTAATATTTAATAAAAGAAAGAAGTTTTAATGTAAAACTGAAAATGCTGCTACTTTTCTCTGTTCTTTATCTTTAGCCAGATAGTAGCTACAATCCTAACTTATCGTGTGGGGAAAAACACCTAACACTCATCTTTTTAGAGCCTCATAATACATCTGATCTTAAATGTGGAAAACTTGACCAGTCACCTTGGTCAGAAATATTTCTCAACAGCAAGCCTTGAGGTGTAAAGAATCACATTAAATATTCCAGTAAGGTGTGGTTTCATTTAGAGCAAGCACTTTTTTATTCTCAAGATAGTCTTTAGCAAGAAAGCAAGGGGCACTGAATTCTGCATTTAGTAGTGTATTGCATTGAGAACAGACTAATTTGACCTTTTTACTAAACGGAAATGGGGTGCACAGTCATTAAAAATAACTTTTCTATGTAGTTTGCTAATTGCATTATGTCTTGTAAAGACAGAACAAGACTTAGAGAGGTTAAGGTGAGCTCCTCCAGGTCACCAGCTATCACTGTGTGGTCATTCTAAGAATGTTTGACCCAAGTGTGTTTGAGGCTTTGTGGCAAGACTAGCCTCCCTGTGGAGTGAACACTGGCTCTAATAATGGTTACGGCTGATTTGACATCCTAACTCCATGGACAAAACTGGGAAAAAGGGGGTCGATATTGATACCATCAGTAGAAGAAACAGTAAAAATTCCTATCCCACAATTCAGTAATACCGAACTAACAGTTGGTCTACTAAAAATGAACAATCTGAAATATTACTATTAAAATGAGAAATGGCAATGTGTATAATCAGCAGTTGTAAAGTTTGCAAGTAGTATCAAACTACTGTTTTTTTTCAAACAAAGGTTGAGGAATGTTGAAAAACAGAAACAGCAATCAAACAGGATTGCTAGGTGATCATATTAAGATAACTGGAAAATCAGCAATAACTAAAACAGTTTATTGCAACAAAAGCATCTGTAGTAAATTGCATGACAATAGCTGCCAAAAAGCAGCATCTTATGTTTTTAATATACTTTGCAGTAACATTGTTAAACAAAGGTATTTACAGTCGAAATTACAGTTTTCACGGTAATAACATAGTTGTGAAAGTTGAACTGTATGTAAATCTGTGTGCAGAAAATCAATGGTTCTGAACTGTGGTGCTAAAAAAACTTGAGAATTCAATGGACTGCAACAAGAAGAAATCATATTTCCCTGAGTGTTTATTGGAAGGTCTGACAGTTAAACTAAAATTCATATACTTTTTCCAAATAATGAAAAATGTAAGTTACGTACTTAATGGAACATTAGATTTCTATGGTATGTGTACGGACACTGGAACCACTGGACTAGTCACCTTTGGTGTCTTTTGCCTAGAAACAACCTCCTCAAAACCTGGAGTTAACTCCCTGCTGTGCATACACTGTCCAGATACACTGTCTCCTTACCTCAGACCTCTTCTCACCTTCACTGATACACTTTTCTCCTCCTCCTTGGCTCTACCCGCTTTGTTCGGCCTGCGGGCTCACTCCACTCCCCTACCCTGCCCCCAAATCTCACCTGCCCTCAGCACCTCTACACTTATTCCACCCTTTCTCCTCTCACTAATCCAAACTACCCAATAGAATCTCCTACAATTTACACCCCACCCCCTACACTCCCTACCTAATTACCCAATTAAACCTTTTTCCTCTTTATAACTCCTCATCTCTTCCTCCTATACAAACACATTCACACTGCCTTCTACTTCCACCTTTTTAAACTCCCCTACCCTGGTTCTTTTTAATTTTAATTTAAAATAAATTACTTCTCTGTCGCCATCCCCTCTTATCTCTCACATGCTTCATCCCCTCAAACTATACACATTAAACTACCTGTGTTCCATGATGCTTCCCTTAATTCTTCACATCCTCCATGCCCCCTGCTGCCTCCTTGTATTTCTAATTCCCCTATGTTACACCAGCTCATACTCCTCCTATGTCCCAACTTCCCGACCTTCATCTCAGACTGACACTTTCACGAGTTTTCTCCCATATTCTTTCTCTCATTACTACCTCATCTCCTCTTCCCTTATTCAATCCCATCCCTTGCATCTATTCTATCCTAAAATTATTACCAATAAAGCTAAAATACTTACCTCTAAACTAATGTTATTTCCTCCTAAACTTATACAAAATAAACCCAAATGGCTAAAACCACCTTCCTTCAACAACCTTTTATTTGCTGGGGATATCAATCTCAACCCTGGGCCAAGACCCCTTACTAATAACTCCCCCCTTCATCTTTTTCCCCCTCCTCCCCCCACAATACCTTAAAATTCTTCACTCTCAATGCTCAAAATCTCAACAATAAAGTTCACCACTTTCAAGCATGGCTAACTCATAACCAACCTGACATCCTAGCCATCTCAGAAACCTAGCTCAAACCCCATATATCTGACTCTGAAATCTTGCCTAAAGGATTTCAGTCCCTCAGAACTGACAGACTACATAAAAAAGGCAGCAGCACTGCCCTTATCTACTCTAATCTTATTACCTTAATTCCCCTTCAAATTCCTATCCCACAATTCAGCAATACCGAACTAACAGTTGGTCTACTAAAAATGAACAAGCACAAAAGTATCTGCATCATAGCCCTTTATATTTCTCCTGGTAACAACATCTCTACCCTCGAAGATATCCTCCTATGGGCCTCATTTGAAATTAATTACGAAAAGTATATTCTAGGGGACGTAAATCTCGACTGGAACAAGTTCAATAATCCCTCTCCCACCCTATCCATCAACCTCTATAACTGCACTCAAGTAATCTTACCCACCACTTGACCCAACAAAACAAATCCCCCAGGATCTATTTTAGACTGGATCCAAGTCACCCATCCAAACAAAATAACTTACTCTGGAACTATTCCCAACACCATTAGCGACCACCTCCCTGCCTTCATGCATCGTTCAACTTCCTCTACCCCCTATCAGCATCACTACATTCTCACCCGCAACCTTAGCAAGTTCAATTCCTCAACCTTCTCAAATATCTTCAAACAAATAAACTGGCAAATCCTATACACCCTTACTCTTGATAAAGCAATAGAACACTTCAACTCTGTCTTCATCAACACTCTAAACTCCCTAGCACCACTAAGAAACAGAAGAATAAAAGCTAAAACCACTCCATGGCTCTCCAAGGAAACCAAGCAAATTATGCTTCAAAGGGACAATGCCTGGAAGCTTTATCATAACAAACTGCCCAAAACCCTGATTGAATACAAACAACTCTGTGTCCTTGCAAAGCAACGCATCACAAAAGACAAAAAATCCTACTACTTTAAACTACAGTCCAACAATAACAATAACCCCAAACAATTCTGGAAGTCCATAAGCTCCCTTCTCAACCCCGGCTCCAAGAACAACCCTTGCCCTGACCCAAGTAAATCTGACCTTGAACTAAGCTCCAAATTTAATTCATTTTTTATTGAAACTATCTCCAACCTGACCAAGACCTTCCCTAACAATAATCCACCTAACCACCATTCCTCCTCCCCTAACCACCCTATGTCTGAACTTAAGCCAGTCTCTACTAATCTCATAAAAAGACTCCTATCCAAACTTAAACCTTGCTTCAATGCTCCTGATAATATTCCCTCCTCCTTCCTAAAATGCGCAGCCGACAGTATTGCACTCCTAATTAGCATCATAATCAACAGATCTATAAAGGAGTCATATGTACCCAAACTATGGCATTCTGCTTACATTCTTCCTCTCCACAGAGGTGGCAAGAATACTGACATCTCAAACTACCGGCCCATTGCTCTGCTCTCTCCAATCTCCAAAATCTTAGAAAAATGTATCCATCTCCAACTCATGCCTTACCTAACCCAAAACCAACTCCTAACATCTACCCAGCATGGCTTCCGCCCTGGCCATAGCACCATAACCGCTCTACTCTCCTTCTTAGAAACTGTCAAACAAGCCCAAGATTCAGGTCATTTAGTTTCCACAGTTCTACTCGACCTTTCCAAGGCTTTTGACACTGTTTCCCATAACCACCTTATCTATCATCTCTCTAACCTACATCTCGCTCCAAACACTGTCACCTGGTTCTCTAGCTACCTGTCAGAGAGATCTCAGGCAGTTAAATGGAAAAGCACCATCTCCCCATTTCTTCCTACCCCAACTGGCGTCCCTCAAGGGTCCATCCTCGGACCTATGCTCTTTAACATCTTTATCAATAACCTTCACTCTGCCATTCCTGATGCCAAAATCATTCAATATGCAGACAATTCTATGACAGTCTGCTCTGCCTCTAACCTCCCTGAACTACTGATTAAAACCCAAGCTGCCTTTTCTATTACTGAAAACTGGATGCAAAAAAATCACCTGTCTCTAAATGCAAATAAATCTAAACTTCTACTTTTCTCTCCCTCCAAGACTTTCTCTTTTGACAAAAATTCATTTAAAGTCCTCAGCCATTCCAGTTCTCCCATTGAAGTAGTTCCCTTTGAAAACTTCTTGGCATTACTATTGAACAACTCAAGTTCGATAGCCATATCCAACAAAATATAAAGAAAACCCACCAAAAGCTAGGTATGCTTTACAGGAACAATCTCTTTCTCTCAAACTCTACCAGACTTACTTTAGCTACTACCTACCTCCTCCCATCCCTGTTATATGCAGCCCCTCTTTTAACTAACCTGACCACCACCAACACCTCTAAACTGGAAAAATGCTACAACAAAATCTCCAAATTTTCCTCCAGATCCAAAAACATCACCCATCACTGCCATACCCTTAATTCTCTAAACTGGCTAGAACTCCCTGATTATCTAGACTACCTCCAACTTACCACAGCACACAGACTTGTACTTCACCCAAAGAAATGTCCAGCTCTAATAAACATCCTTCCCCCCTACATCCCCAATAGACCTCTTAGATCTGAAAATCAAAACCTAATTACTAGCCACAAACCAAAACGGCCTGCTGGTCAGCTTCTCCTCTCTTTCTCACTAGGCAAGAAATGGAATTGTCTCCCTTCCATTCTTAGGGCAATAACTAACTCAGAAAACTTTAAAACCCAGCTTATCACTTACTTGCACTACAAATGGAACTACACCTGCTTTCACCCTGTCTAATTCTTTCTAACTACTACCCTAAGGAGGTGTTACTCCTTGGCTCCTAATCTCTCTAACACCCCAACAACTAGTTCCCTGAGCTGTCTCTATCTCTCTGTAATTCCTTCTGAAGATTTTATATCTACCTTGCAAATATTGTAAATAGCTTCTTATGTTGAATGAATGCATGTAAACTGTTTCCTTACTTTAATCGATTGTTATGTATAATGTTACTACACTTCAATTGTTATGATGGTATTTCCTAAATGAATCTCCACAGGACAGCCTTCCAGATACATCAAAACTGTCTTTTTATCTACTAAGCCTGATAAAGAATGTTCATTCATGTAAACTGTACTTTATTTTTGTAACTTACTTACTTTTGTATCTTTATTGCTTATGTTAAACTTGGAGCTTTTCTCCCTGGGCCTCCACTGAAAACGGGCCCTCATGGGCCCAGTGGACTTCCCTGGTCACCAAACTGAAATAAATAAATAAATAAATAAATCAAGTACATTCCATAAACATGATGTTACACAAGCAAACACCATGAAAATACTCACTAATTGAAAAGTAAAGTGAAATACTTCTTCACTACAAGTCCCTTACACTGTGTCAATTTGGAGAGAGGAAGGTGGTATTGCTACTCCAGTGCCTGATCAGAGACCAGAGAAATTTAATATATCATTAAGTACATAATTTACTTATTTCTGAGGTCCTGTCTGGAGACTTGAACCACTGGACAGAATCTCCAGCTAGCTTATGGTGGCTTAAGCCAACACGTCTTTCAGAATGTCTGCTCCAAAAGAAGCCCTAGCCCTCAAGAGAATACTCAGGCTGTAATGCTTGGCAAAGGTGTGCAAGGATGGCTATATAGCAGCTGCTGAGATGTCCACCATTGGTAAGTTAAATAGAAAGGCATTAGATGTGGTCTGAGTCATTGCAGGATTTGTTTTTGGTAATGTGGCCAAAAGTCAACGTACAGAGGAATATAAGTATGACATATAATCTGACAGACATTTTGATAAGAAGCACACCACGACAATCGAAGCCAACTTAAAAAGCTGATGTATCCTTTATTTGTAGAAAGTAAGTGCTTTCACGCCTCACAGGGCGCTTCTTCAGACTTTAATGAAAATAAAAAATAAAAAACTCCCTTGTATCTCTACTTAACTCTTTCTTAAGCCAATGAAATCTCTGAATGTTAATTAGCTAATTAATTCTAATTAATTCTAATTTACAGCATTTAATTTCCTTGTCTTTAGAGAGATCTTTATAAAGACAGTTGTTGACTGATAGA
The DNA here is from genome assembly GCF_019279795.1 of Protopterus annectens. NCBI lineage: Eukaryota > Metazoa > Chordata > Ceratodontiformes > Protopteridae > Protopterus > Protopterus annectens. The sequence goes on from NC_056740.1 coordinate 342,342,300, forward strand.
ATTGTCTAATAAAACTGGCAGTCTACTGTGAGTTTCTAAAAAAAATAAAATATTAATAAAATATATTCATACACATGATGTACCTATACGCAAACAGACATACATAAAAAATTCATATAGAAACATAAAAATATAAAAATGCATAAACATATAAATATGAAAATGTAAAAAATACATACATATACATATCCATATCTGTATACTTATATGTGACTCAATCTATACCTCGATATTATGTATAAATATATAAGTGTGTGAAAGTATATATATATATATATATATATATATATATATATATATATATATATATATGTGTGAATAAGTATGTATAAAAAATATATATAAAAAATATATATATATGATACATAAAAAATACATATATACATATATATACATATATATATATAAGTATATATGAATATATATGTGAACGTATGAAGTAAATTTAATATATGATGGAAATGTGTGTGAATGTAAATATAAAAGTGAATGTAAAATGTATATAAAATGTATATAAAAAGTATGTATATGCTTATATATGTATGTGAGAATCGCATAAATGTGTATGTGAGAGTATGTGGTGAAAATCAGTATGAATTAAGTGCAATATGTATACTTAAATGAGAGAAACTAGTGTATGCAAGTGAAGAAATGTATGGAAAGAGCAGTGTTGTTAATGTCTCAATGGTCAATCTTTTAAAAAGGGTTTTAAAGAAACTCTATCATTGAGACCATGTCTAATATCAGCTTGTAGTCTGATTATCCATTTGTTCTCTTCTTTTTCAGTAAAGTTACTTATGTTTCCTAGCCTTGTGGTGGTATGTATCAGTTCTAAAACCATGAACTTAAATTTATGTGTGGTATCATTATAAATCACATGTTTGGCTAGGGCATTGGTCTCATTCTCTTTGCTTATGGCATATAGATGTTCCCTAATTCTCTCTCTTAATGTTCTATTCGTTTTACCAACATAATACATATTGCATTTCTGACAAACACCTAAATAAACAACATTTCTGGAAGCACAACTAGCATAGAAATCAAGCTCATAACATACTTGTGTGTCAGGATGTATAAAAGTATTTCTATTATATATATATATTGACACTGGTTACAATTGTAACAAGGAAAAGTTCCCTTTTTTACTGAAAGTATTCTAGTCTGTTTGTGCTCATAACATAGTAGTCTCTTCAAGGACCTAGTGTTCTTATAACTGAAGCTCGGATGTTGACCTACTATCTTACTAATCTCTTCATCTAAAGTCAAAATTCCCCAGTTCTTTCTAATAACATCTGTTATCATTCTATTACAGTTAGTATAAGGGATATTAACTCTTTGTCCAATCTTATTTCTTTTCTGATGAACTACCATATTATTATTCTGTTGTTCAGCACCTTCTATATATGGACGTCCTTTACCTGTTCGATCCACATAATTTAGATTCTCTAAATCTTTTTTATTATAACCCCTGTCTGATAAATCCTTTTCTGTGTCTAATAAGGCTTTTTCAAAAATTTCCTGTTTACTAGTTAACCTTGAGCATCTCAATGCCTGGTTCTTTACCACGTTTTTATATATATGTGGGGGATGCATACTGGTTCTGTGTAAGTAGGCATTTCTTCGACAGGGTTTCCTATAGATAGATGTATGTATCTTATCTCTATCTTTTGAAATCAACACATCTAGAAACTCTATAGAATCTTTTGAGCAGTTATTAGTTAATGTTAAAAAGCTAGTGGTGCCATTTATATAGGTAATACAATCATTAAGTGATTCATAGTCTCCTCCCCAAATCAAAAAGAGGTCATCCACAAATCTCTTATAAAGTCTGATATATTTAGAAAAACCAGTATGTTGTAGAATGTATGTATGTTCCCAGTAAGCAAGTACTAAATTTGCATATGAGTTGGCGCATGGGGTACCCATTGCCACTCCTGTTGTTTGCAAAAAATACTTATCAGCAAATATGAAAACATTATTATTCAAAATTATTTCCAATAACATTATAATCTTAATTACCTCATCCCTTGTTATATCTTTCTGAATTAGGTACAACCTTAAATATTCTAGACCTACATCATTGGGTATGCATGTAAATAGGGACTTTACATCCAGGGTTACTAGATAATCTGTTTCCATCAAGAGCCCATCATTATTTAATGTAGTTAGTGCTTCTAAAAACTGTTGCGTGTCCCTAAGAATAGATGTAGTTGTTTGTACAATAGGTTTTAGCTGTTTCTCTATATAGATGGAGATGCTCTCAGTTAACCATCCCTTGCCTGAGACTATAGGTCTCAGAGGTGGTTTTTGTAGGTTCTTATGAATCTTTGGTAAACCTCTAAACATAGGAACTAGTGGTTTCTCAATAAGAAAGTATTTGTAAAGATCATTATCTATAATAGAGCACATTAGCATATCATATAAATCTGTGTATACATTATTAATTAAAACATTCAATTCCATGGGAGTTAGGCACTTATAGGTAGTCTGTTCAGACATGTCAGTTATTTCTTTGTCATAAAAGTCCTTGTCTAATAGCACAGTGGCACCTCCCTTATCCGCAGGCCTAATCACAATATTTACATTATCCTGTAATTCCTTTAAAGCTTGTCTTTCTTCACTAGTTAAATTAAAAAATTGCGTTTTTGGCTTACAAGATCTATCATTAAACAGTGCTAATAAGTCCGCAGTACATGCTTTTTCAAAACATTCTAAATAACTGTGTAGTGGAGGTATAAAAGTTGATGGTTTAGAAAATACACCGACATTGTTATTCATTAAACCTTGATCATCATTATTGTATAGTAAGCCTAATGCTACATTTCTAGTAAAGCACTTGAGGTCAATTATAATATTAGTTACATCAACAGACAGTGAAGGAATAAAAGATAATCCTTTATTCAAAACAGTTACCTCCATTGACGTTAAAGTATGTTTCGATAAGTTCACTATTAAGTCCTTTGTGCTGGCTTCAGAATTTTCTTCTGGAATTCGTATGGCTCCTCGGACGTCTTCCTCTTGCGCCCCTTGTAAGTCGGACTCCATTCTTGTCTGTTCATAGGTTTGAATGAAAGGGGAAAATGGAGCTCTTCATGTAATTCCTCTATGGTATCTATTGCTGTCGTTGTTGTTAGCGTCGTTTTAGGTCGAATGACCGGTTGAGGATTGTCTTTGAATGAAGAGACAGGCTCTGGATTGTCCTTGAATGTAGCGACAGGCTCAGCGTGTATCTCCACCACTACCTCTTTCTCGTTTCGCACGCTGTTAGCCGGAAATGATGTAATAGAACCGGTAGTGGTGGTAGGAACAGTAACTCGATCGTACTGTGTTACTGCTTTCTCAGTGTAAGAGGGAGTTTCAGCATTTCTGGTCCTGATGGACTCCTTCGGCCAGGAGAAGACATTCCCCTTGGCGAAATCTAGACAGTCCCTTTCTAATTTCCTTTTTTTAGCTAAGAGTAGTCGATTATCATGTATAGATAATGTGGTCGATAGTTCACTAAAAAACCCCTCTGTCTGTATGTTGTTAAGGGATTTAACCAAAAGTTGATTCAATGTATCTGCTTCGCTTTTCAGTTCAGATTCTATGGTAGTATATTGTTCTATTAAAAGTTCAATATATTTAAAGCTGGTTTCCAAATTAATTTTTTGCCATTTCGACAATAATTCAGGGTATGTGGATCCGAATGTAGGCATTTTCAGTATGTGTAGTCCTCTGGGGACAATTCTAAATGCTAGACATGCTTCCATATGTTTCCTTTGCCATTCCGCATTCTTAATTTTCACTAATACATCTTCCAGTCTCTTCATTGTTTGTAAAATATTTACATTTAGTGATTGTCCTTTTTTGTTGGTTTCTGCTTTAGCCAAGTCAGTACAGGATAACCTTAGCAGTGGATTACCTTCATTTTGTAGTAGTTGTTCCAAACTATTAATGTTCATCATATTGCTTCTAGATTCACTCATGTGGGTTCCAGTTGCTTCTGTCATGTCCCCTCAGTATAAAAACACAAAGTACAAAGATAAATCTTAAAATAAAATGTATACTTAAGGGGTGAAGTGCCTCCAAAACAAAGTTATAAGTCCAGTAGAAAAAAGAGATTAGAAGCACACCACGACAATCGAAGCCAACTTAAAAAGCTGATGTATCCTTTATTTGTAGAAAGTAAGCGCTTTCACGCCTCACAGGGCGCTTCTTCAGACTTTAATGAAAATAAAAAGTAAAAAACTCCCTTATATCTCTACTTAACGCTTTCTTAAGCCAATGAAATCTCTGAATGTTAATTAGCTAATTAATTCTAATTAATTCTAATTTACAGCATTTAATTTCCTTGTCTTTAGAGAGATCTTTATAAAGACAGTTGTTGACTGATAGAATTGTCTAATAAAACTGGCAGTCTACTGTGAGTTTCTAAAAATAATAAAATATTAATAAAATATATTCATACACATGATGTACCTATACGCAAACAGACATACATGAAAAATTCATATAGAAACATAAAAATATAAAAATGCATAAACATATAAATATGAAAATGTAAAAAATACATACATATACATATCCATATCTGTATACTTATATGTGACTCAATCTATACCTCAATATTATGTATAAATATATAAGTGTGTGAAAGTATATATATATATATATATATATATATATATATATATATATATATATATATGTGAATAAGTATGTATAAAAGGGACTGTCTAGATTTTGCCAAGGGGAACGTCTTCTCCTGGCCAAAGGAGTCCATCAGGACCAGAAATGCTGAAACTCCCTCTTACACTGAGAAAGCAGTAACACAGTACGATCGAGTTACTGTTCCTACCACCACTACCGGTTCTATTACATCATTTCCGGCTAACAGCATGCGAAACGAGAAAGAGGTAGTGGTGGAGATACACGCTGAGCCTGTCGCTACATTCAAGGACAATCCAGAGCCTGTCTCTTCATTCAAAGACAATCCTCAACCGGTCGTTCGACCTAAAACGACGCTAACAACAACGACAGCAATAGATACCATAGAGGAATTACATGAAGAGCTCCATTTTCCCCTTTCGTTCAAACCTATGAACAGACAAGAATGGAGTCCGACTTACAAGGGGCGCAAGAGGAAGACGTCCGAGGAGCCATACGAATTCCAGAAGAAAATCCTGAAGCCAGCACAAAGGACTTAATAGTGAACTTATCGAAACATACTTTAACGTCAATGGAGGTAACTGTTTTGAATAAAGGATTATCTTTTATTCCTTCACAGTCTGTTGATGTAACTAATATTATAATTGACCTCAAGTGCTTTACTAGAAATGTAGCATTAGGCTTACTATACAATAATGATGATCAAAGTTTAATGAATAACAATGTAGGTGTATTTTCTAAACCATCAACTTTTATACCTCCACTACACAGTTATTTAGAATGTTTTGAAAAAGCATGTACTGCGGACTTATTAGCACTGATTAATGATAGATCTTGTAAGCCAAAAACGCAATTTTGTAATTTAACTAGTGAAGAAAGACAAGCTTTAAATGAATTACAGGATAATGTAAATATTGCGATTAGGCCTGCGGATAAGGGAGGTGCCACTGTGCTATTAGACAAGGACTTTTATGAGAAAGAAATAACTGACATGTTGCCTGAACAGACTACCTATAAGTGCCTAACTCCTATGGAATTGAATGTTTTAATTAAGAATGTATACACAGATTTATATGATATGCTAATGTGCTCTATTATAGATAATGATCTTTACAAATACTTTCTTATTGAGAAACCACTAGTTCCTATGTTTAGAGGTTTACCAAAGATTCATAAGAACCTACAAAAACCACCTCTGAGACCTATAGTCTCAGGCAAGGGATGGTTAACTGAGAGCATCTCCATCTATATAGAGAAACAGCTAAAACCTATTGTACAAACAACTACATCTATTCTTAGGGACACGCAACAGTTTTTAGAAGCACTAACTACATTAAATAATGATGGGCTCTTGATGGAAACAGATTATCTAGTAACCCTGGATGTAAAGTCCCTATTTACATGTATACCCAATGATGTAGGTCTAGAATATTTAAGGTTGTACCTAATTCAGAAAGATATAACAAGGGATGAGGTAATTAAGATTATAATGTTATTGGAAATAATTTTGAATAATAATGTTTTCATATTTGCTGATAAGTATTTTTTGCAAACAACAGGAGTGGCAATGGGTACCCCATGCGCCAACTCATATGCAAATTTAGTACTTGCTTACTGGGAACATACATACATTCTACAACATATTGTTTTTTCTAAATATATCAGACTTTATAAGAGATTTGTGGATGACCTCTTTTTGATTTGGGGAGGAGACTATGAATCACTTAATGATTGTATTACCTATATAAATGGCACCACTAGCTTTTTAACATTAACTAGTAACTGCTCAAAAGATTCTATAGAGTTTCTAGAAGTGTGATTTCAAAAGATAGAGATAAGATACATACATCTATCTATAGGAAACCCTGTCGAAGAAATGCCTTCTTACACAGAACCAGTATGCATCCCCCACATATATATAAAAACGTGGTAAAGAACCAGGCATTGAGATGCTCAAGGTTAACTAGTAAACAGGAAATTTTTGAAAAAGCCTTATTAGATACAGAAAAGGATTTATCAGACAGGGGTTATAATAAAAAAGATTTAGAGAATCTAAATTATGTGGATCGAACAGGTAAAGGACGTCCATATATAGAAGGTGCTGAACAACAGAATAATAATATGGTAGTTCATCAGAAAAGAAATAAGATTGGACAAAGAGTTAATATCCCTTATACTAACTGTAACAGAATGATAACAGATGTTATTAGAAAGAACTGGGGAATTTTGATTTTAGATGAAGAGATTAGTAAGATAGTAGGTCAACATCCGAGCTTCAGTTATAAGAACACTAGGTCCTTGAAGAGACTACTATGTTATGAGCACAAACAGACTAGAATACTTTCAGTAAAAAAGGGAACTTTTCCTTGTTACAATTGTAACCAGTATCAATATATATATATATATATATATATATATATATATATATATATAATAGAAATACTTTTATACATCCTGACACACAAGTATGTTATGAGCTTGATTTCTATGCTAGTTGTGCTTCCAGAAATGTTGTTTATTTAGGTGTTTGTCAGAAATGCAATATGTATTATGTTGGTAAAACGAATAGAACATTAAGAGAGAGAATTAGGGAACATCTATATGCCATAAGCAAAGAGAATGAGACCAGTGCCCTAGCCAAACATGTGATTTATAATGATACCACACATAAATTTAAGTTCATGGTTTTAGAACTGATACATACCACCACAAGGCTAGGAAACATAAGTAACTTTACTGAAAAAGAAGAGAACAAATGGATAATCAGACTACAAGCTGATATTAGACATGGTCTCAATGATAGAGTTTCTTTAAAACCCTTTTTGAAAGATTGACCATTGAGACATTAACAACACTGCTCTTTCTATACATTTCTTCACTTGCATACACTAGTTTCTCTCATTTAAGTATACATATTGCACTTAATTCATACTGATTTTCACCACATACTCTCACATACACATTTATGCGATTCTCACATACATATATAAGCATATACATACTTTTTTTATATACATTTTTTATATACATTTTTACATTCACTTTTATATTTACATTCACACACATTTCCATCATATATTAAATTTACTTCATACGTTCACATATATATTCATATATACTTATATATATGTATATATGTATTTTTTATGTATCATATATATATATTTTTTATATATATTTTTTATACATACTTATTCACATATATATATACTTTCACACACATATATTTATACATAATATTGAGGTATAGATTGAGTCACATATAAGTATACAGATATGGATATGTATATGTATGTATTTTTTACATTTTCATATTTATATGTTTATGCATTTTTATATTTTTATGTTTCTATATGAATTTTTCATGTATGTCTGTTTGCGTATAGGTACATCATGTGTATGAATATATTTTATTAATATTTTATTATTATTTTTCGAAACTCACAGTAGACTGCCAGTTTTATTAGACAATTCTATCAGTGAACAACAACTGTCTTTATAAAGATCTCTCTAAAGACAAGGAAATTAAATGCTGTAAATTAGAATTAATTAGAATTAATTAGCTAATTAACATTCAGAGATTTCATTGGCTTAAGAAAGAGTTAAGTAGAGATATAAGGGAGTTTTTTACTTTTTATTTTCATTAAAGTCTAACGAAGCGCCCTGTGAGGCATGAAAGCGCTTACTTTCTACAAATAAAGGATACATCAGCTTTTTAAGTTGGCTTTGATTGTCATGGTGTGCTTCTAATCTCTTTTTTCTACTGGACTTATAACTTTGTTTTGGAGGCACTTCACCCCTTAAGTATACATTTTATTTTAAGACATTTTGATAAGGTAATCCTTGAAATCTTACAACTTTTATTAGCCAGGGAATGGGAGTGGAGAAACTATGTAGGTAGATTTAGGGAATATATATCCATGTAGGGCTGACCAGATATGTGCATTGACAGAGGTGAGCTCTGGGGAAGAAAAAGGGGCTTCTTCTTAAGAAGATGCCATACAGCAAAGGGAACTATACCTGGTGAGGTGAGAACAGAACTAAGAGAATGACTCATGCCTGCACACTTTAGCATTCTGAAGGAGTCTGGGTAAGCTGAAGAACTGTGGACATTTGGTGTTGTAAGGTAAAGAGTGAAGCAGATCCTTCCATATCTCTGAAAAATGCTGAAGGCCACATTGTTTTAGATAGACCATACTTGTAGCAGAAAAATCTGCATGTTAAATTTGTGCAGTATCACTTTGGATGACCCCATTATGTGCATTGTTATATATCCTTTCCCATACCTTCACTGCTTTTCTGCAAAAGACATAGGAATGAGTTCCTCCCTGCTTATCCACCATACCTCTCTGCCATGTTGTCCAGCAGTTTGGATACTACACTCTGAGGTATCAAGTCCTGAAATGCTTGTAATGCTAGGAGGACTGCCCTTATCTCGAGAAAAAAGAAGTTATGTTCTTACCATAACGTTCCATGTGGAGTGTTCATCTCGCCTTTGTTTTTACACACGGATAAAGTGGGGTTCGGAGCCGATCCTCGGCTCCGAGTCGGCCGCATAGCAAAGCTCTGCATCTAAGAGAAGCTCGAGACCAGGCTATATCCCACAATCCTCCCTGCCATTACTCAGATCTAGTTTGCAAGCAAACCAGAAAAAAACAATAACCCTAATGTATCCAGGCTACAAACTGCTACGATTGAAAACATTTAGAGACACCATCTCACTGACAACCAACTAGGGGTAAGAAAGATACCCGGAATAGGTAAGACATGTGGACCAGACTCTAGTCCTACTCGTTCTTCCAAACCATGAGGGAGGGAAAGGGGGGGAATGTAAAAACAAAGGTGAGATGAACACTCCACATGGAACGTTATGGTAAGAACATAACTTCTTTATGTGAGAGTGTTCAATCTCGCCGTTTGTTTTTACACACGGGTAGCGTCCCTAGCTCCGTCACCTTGAGTGACTCATGGAAGAACGTTCCTAAGCACAGTGGAACCAAAGGATGTCCTGTCTTTGGAGGCTTTGTCAACCCTATAATGAGTGATGAAAGTATGTGGTTTAGACCACGTGGCTGCTGCACAAATCGTGTCCAAAGGTAGGCGAGCTGCATGAGCCAAGGAAGTGGAGACGGACCTAGTAGAATGGCCTTTTGGTTTGGTGGGTAAGGCCTGGTTTGACTTAGAATACACAAAGGCTATGCAATCAGTAAGCCATTTAGAAAGAGTGCGTTTTGTAATTGCCATGCCCTTTACATTATCTGCAAATACAACAAAACGTTGATCTGTTTTTCTGTAGTCTTTAGTCCTGTCTAAATAAAATCTGAGTTGCCTGTGGACATCTAACTTGTGCAACATATATTCCAGCTTACTGGTATGGTTTTTAAAGAAAGTGGGGAGTTCAATGGATTGATTGATATTAATGACAGAGCATACTTTGGGAAGGAAGGACGGATTTGTTCGTAAAGAAACTCTATCTGGGTGAAAATTTAAGTAAGGAGGTTTAATAGACAGTGCTTGCAGCTCTGAAACTCTCCGAGCTGAAGTAACCGCTACAAGAAAGAGAGTCTTCCAAGACAAAAATTTCAGGGGGCAAGAAGAAGCTGGTTCGAAAGGTGGTAACATTAGTTGTGACAACAACAAATTTAAATTCCATGGGAATAAAGGATCCCTGACAGGAGGTCGAAGATGGAAGGAACCTTTCATAAAAGCTTTACAAAGCCTGTGGGACATGATAGAAGAACCATTCTCACCATCATGAAAGTTGGATATGGCAGCCAACTGCACTCTTAATGTGGAAGTAGAGGCCCCTTCATGGAAAAGGATGGAAAGAAATTCTAGTATTTTATGTAAAGGAGCAACCAAGGGGTCCAAGTGTTGATTAGATGTCCAGTACACAAAGCGTTTCCACTTACTGTTGTAAAGTTTTGTGGTGGAAGCCTTATGAGAGGCAACCAAAATGCGCTGCACTGCCGGAGAAAGAAGATCAGACCTGGCTAGGCGGGGAAGTGGAGCAGCCAAGCTGCTAGTTTGGGGGATACAAGAGACGGGTGAAGAACTCCCGACGAATGCGTCAGTAGATCTGGTACTGGGTCCAGGATCCAAGGTTCCTCTGTTAGATGGGCTCGAAGAAAGGGGAACCATATCTGTCGAGGCCAGAATGGGGCTATGAGTATAATTGTCCTTTCCAGGTTCATGGCTTTCTGGAGAAATCTGGGAATCAAGGGAATAGGTGGGAATGCATATAGGAGACCCGGGGGCCAATCGTGTATCAGTGTGTCCCTGGGGACATCCCCTGGAGGGGGTAGAAGGGCAAAATAGCTTCTGCATTTGGCATTCATCGGGGAGGCGAATAGATCGCAGCAAGGCTGGCCCCATTTGCGGAAAATTCTCTCCGCCACTTGTAGTTTGAGGGACCACTCGTGAGGTAACAGGATGGCTCTGCTCAACCTGTCCGCAATGACGTTGGATGACCCCTGGATGTGCGTTGCTATCAGAAAGCGACCCGTGGACTCTGCCCATTGCCAAATTCTCATGGCCTCTCTGCATAATGGGTAAGATTTGGTTCCCCTTGTTTGTTTATGTACCAGACTACAGACATGTTGTCTGTCTGAACTGCTACTGTCCCTAGAGGTAGGAGGGTTTGAAAGTGTTGCAACGCTAGGAACACCGCCCTCATTTCTAGAACATTTATGTGCAGGTTGTACTTGATGTCGGACCATTCCCCTTGGACTGTTCTTCCCTGAAAAAGTCCCCCCCACCCTATCAGGGAAGCGTCCGTGGTTATAGTGGCTGTCGGATTTGGTAGAACAAATGGACGACCCATAGTGAGGTCCTGGCTGGACACCCACCATGAGAGGTCCCATTTGCAGGAATCCGTTATCAGGATCTCGTACTTTAGGGGTAACTGTTGGAATGACCACTGCGTGAACAGTAGCCATTGGAGGAGTCTAATGTGCAACCTTCCCATGGGAATCGCAATCAGGGACGCTGCCATGAGACCCAAAACTTTCAACACCAATTTGGCCGGGGCTTTCCTGCATTGCAGCAGAAGAAGAACCTGTTCCTTGAGGGATGAAGCCCTTACTTGAGGGAGCTTTACTAATGTTAAACGGGTATCTAGGTCCGCTCCGATGAATGAAATATGCTGTGAGGGCAATAAGACAGATTTTTTGAAGTTTATGGAAATCCCTAGGTGGGAACAAAGGTTGACTGTATAGTTTTTTGCTTGTATGAGGAGACGCTCGGTGGTGGCGGTGAGGAGCCAGTCGTCCAGATAGGGAAACACCCGGAATCCTAGACATCTCAAGTGAGATGCTACCACTGCCATGCATTTGGTGAATACCCTGGGGCTGAGGTGAGCCCAAAGGGCAGGGCTCGAAATTGAAAATGACTGACTCCCAGCCGGAAGCGCAGGTGATCTCTGGACAGTCTGGCCATCTTGATGTGGTAGTACGCGTCCTTGAGATCTATTGAGCACATCCAGTCGTCCTTCTGTAAAAATGGAAGGATCGATTGAAGCGTGACCATCCAGAACTTTTCCTTCTTTACGAAGGTATTGAGATTGCTGAGATCCAAAATGGGTCTCCAGTCCCCTGTCTTTTTTGGAACTAAAAAGAACCTTGAGTAAGTTCCGGATCCTTTTTGGTCTGCCGGGACTGGCTGAATGACTCTTTTTTGGAGCAGCTTTGAAATTTCTATTGCTGCTTGGCCTCGCAGACGGGGTGGTACATCTGGAGACCTTCTGTGTTGGGGTGGAGTTGACATAAAGGGTATTTTGTATCCTCTGGTTATAATGCTTTTTACCCAGGAGTCTGAGGTGAGAGTTTGCCAGGCCTGTGGGTATAAAGCCAAGCGACCCCCAACTGCCTCCAGAGCAGGACAGTCGGGTCTCCATTCAGGAGTGCTGGAAAGGTTTACCAGGGATAGTATCCCTGTCGCCTTGGTTCTGCGGACCCCCTCTGCTGCCAGGGTGGCGTCTTCCATGTCTGCCCCCCCCTCTGCCTCTGGGGGGGGGGGTTCACTCTGTGTGGCCTGGAAAGATCCCTGAGTTCTACGGAACCACATTTTTCCGCCTCGTTGCCCTTTGGGGTACGGTCTGGATGGAACAGAAAAACGGACTCCAACAGCAGACAGAGTCTTTCCTTCTTGCTCATACCGAGTTAATGTCTCTTTCACTTTGGGCCCAAAAAGAGTGGCACCATCAAAGGGGGCATTGGCGAAAGAAGACTTGAAGGCTTCCGCAAAAGAGCACAGCCGCATCCAGGATTGTCTTCGTAGAGCAATCGCTGAAGCTGGGGCCCTACTCGACCCTTCAGCCGCATACGAGATGAGCCTCATGGACGAGTTCACTACAGAGGTAAGGGTGTTAAGTTGTGCTGTCACCTTATCTGAAACAGCAGCATCTGTGTTACCCTGGAGGGTATCTCTCAGCTCCTTGATGAGATCCCTCTGTAGTCATGTAAAATGTGTCAAATAGTTTAGCGAACGCATGGAAAAAGTCGCTGAACTAAAAACGCGCTTCCCGTATCTGTCCATAGCCCTAGAATCCTTATTAGGAGGATGAACAGAAGAGGAAGACTCTGACATCTCCTTTTTAGTGGCTGCTGCCACAACCATAGCGTCAACGGGGACTCCTTTTGTTAGGTAAGTCTTGTCCTGGGGGGCAGTAATGAACTTACTTGGCTTTCTAGGGACCGGTTCCACTGTGTCCGGTGTTTCCCACGCCCTTCGAGCAATTAATTCCATTAACTCATCGAAGGGCGGAGTAACCCAGGAGGTAGAAGGTTGAGCACCAACTGCCTTCAGCAACACTGACTCGTCCTCAGTGGGGGCTAGGGACTGCCAATCACCCCTCTGTTTTAATATCTCCAATATGTCCGCAAATGAGACATCTTCGGAGGGTGATTTTGGGGACCCCTCTGACTCCTCCAAGTCAGTGTCAGATGTTAAAGATTCCTGTGGGGAGTCTAAGTGCCTCCTCTTGCACAATCTTTTCCTCGGGACCTCATTGGAGGGGGATTCCGGTGAGGCCTCAGAGGAACAGGGGGCATCCTCTAGGGATGGCTGAGACAATGGTGCTCCACGCTTTGGATGTGTCGTGGGAACAGAAACAGAGAGCGGCTCCTTAGGGGAGGGAGAAGACGCATCCAATGTAGTGGTTGTCTGTGTAGACAAAACCTTCCTCATGAGGTCAAAGGCCCCTGAACCTCGGGCCGAGGACTCTCCCGGTTCCGAAGAACATGGAAGAATCCGAGACACGGGGCCCATGGGTCTCGACCCCGAGGACGGAGCCGAGCTGATCTGTGCCGAGGCCCCGAGAGGGAGAGTCGGCACCGAAAGGTCGGTACGACTCTCGGTCACGGAACCAAGGAGAGATCGTCGACTCCGAGACTCACCTATCAGTTCCGATGGAGTCGAGGTAAGTGGTGTCGATCGTGCTATGGACGGTTTCGGCACCGATGGCTCCACTATCATCGGCTCATCCTCTTCCGGCTCCGAAGACTGAATGGGTCTCGAAGGAGGACCTGTTGGAGATAAAGGGAGGCCTTCTAGTTTTGACACCAACTGGGAGGAAACTGCAATCAACCTGGAAAGAGCCGTGTTCTCCATCAGTTTCTGCACAACACGATCCACATCAGTATCAGAAAGTGGTCTGGAAGAACGGGTCGAAGGAGCCGAAGATGGCACCGACCGAAGAATCGACGGTGGTGGTAGTTCCGACCGGTTCCAAGACCTGGGGCTCAGTGATAGACAATCGTTCAACGCTCGGCCCCGAAGTCTGTGGAACCGGCGAACGAACTTTGGAAGATGTACTCGGAGCCGATGACATGGGCTCTGACATCTTTGACCCCTTCGAAGACTTAGAAGCCTGGTCCGACTTGTCCAAGGCTTCTTGAAAAGCAGGCTTAAGAAGCCCCCTATCAATAAGTTTCCTGCGTCTATCTGTCATGACCCTCCCACTGAAGGAATGGCAAATGGAGCAATCCTCTTGCAAGTGGAGAGGGCCAAGACAGTAGACGCAGGAGGTGTGGTTGTCAGTGATGGACATTTTCTGTCCACACTGGCACCTTTTGAACCCACTTTTAACTTTTTCAGACATACTGAAGAAGTGAGGTAAAATAAAATTTAAAGAGAATTAGAATTAGAAGTTAGAAGGAGGTAGGCCCCAAAAGGGAAACCTATAGAAATAAACTAACTAAATAACTATAGTCACACACACACACACACTATAGTAAATAAAATACAAGTATTCACAAACAAAAAACTATAACTTTTAGGACTAACAAGAAGAAAAAAATACTATCTTATCTGTCAATATTCTTAAACTCTGGTCTGAGCTCTCTAACGCGATGTGACCTGTTGCAGCGGCAAACTAGATCTGAGTAATGGCAGGGAGGATTGTGGGATATAGCCTGGTCTCGAGCTTCTCTTAGATGCAGAGCTTTGCTATGCGGCCGACTCGGAGCCGAGGATCGGCTCCGAACCCCACTTTATCTGTGTGTAAAAACAAACGGTGAGATTGAACACTCTCACATGTACAGTTTTGTACCTACCATAAATGTAGATGTTCGAGTGCTAATACAGCTGCAGTAATCACAGATGGGGTTTTCTGCCGTCAGGCGGTCCCTCGGTCGGCCGAATTCCAAAGTCTTGGTCCGGCGTCGGTTGTTGTCGCTTTCTCTTCTGACGTCGGTGAGGCCAGAGTATATAAGACACAGCCGACACCATGTTCTTCAGTCTTTCTTGCCCCAGATGTCAGGTGCCCCCAGAAGGAAGGCAATACATAAATAATGCATATATGCATATACACGCAATGTAAAATAAACCAAAATCAGTGGTTGCAAGCAAATAAAACATAGCAGGATAACCCAGTCAGATATTATGAAGAGGATGTTAGGCCCCATGCCTTTACCAAGTGGGGAAGGAGGGAGGGAAACCTGTACTGCAGCTGTATTAGCACTCGAACATCTACATTTATGGTAGGTACAAAACTGTACTATGTTCATCGTGCATACAGCTGCAGTAATCACAGATGGGTAGAGTCCCAAAGCTATGCACAGGGTGGTAGGTACTAGGAGGAACTGGGTTGAGCCAGAATGCCCTGCAAAACAGCAGTGGCAAAGCCTGCTCTTGTTCTGGAATATAAAGGCAGGTGGTAGTGTTTTGTGAAGGTATGTACAGAACTCCAAGTGGCTGCCTCCAAAATATCTTTGGTAGGAACTCCTCTGAGGAAGGCTGTAGAGGTAGCTGTGGCCCTGGTGGAGTGTGATCTGATACCTGTAGGAACAGATTTCCCATGATAGGAATAACAAAACCGTATGCAGTGGCCTATCCACTTTGAAATAGTCTGTTTTGTAACTGGCTTCCCTTGAGCCCCTACAGCATAGGACACAAAGAGTTGTTCTGATTTCCTGAAGGACTTTGTTCTGTCCAAATAATAACGTAGCTGCCTATGGATGTCTAAAGAGTGTAGCAGCCTTTCCCCTTTGTTTTGAGGATTGGGGTAAAAGGTAGGTAGGTGTATGGCTTGATTTAAAGCTACCCTGGATACCACTTTAGGCATAAATGATGGGTTGGTACAAAGAGAAACCCTGTCCTGATGGAAAATGAGAAAGGGCTGCACCGCCATGAGGGCCTGTAGTTCAGAAACCCTACGAGCTGAAGTGATAGCCAGAAGGAATGCTGTTTTCCAGAACAAATATTGCAAATCTGTTGAGGCAGCTGGTTCAAAAGGAGGCAATGTTAATTTTTCTAGAATGTAATTAAGATCCCAGGCTGGTATTGGTTGCTTCCTTGGGGGTCTTATATTCTTAGCCCCTCTGAGGAACTGTCGTAAGAGTGGGTGAGAAAATAAAGGAGGATCTGTGTTGAATTCTGCAGAAATGGCTGAGGCATGGATTTTTATGGAAGAAAATGAAAGTCCACTGTTCAGCAGCTCAGCTAGATACTGTAGTACCTGAGGCAAGTTCAGTTTTCTAGGGTCCTGGCCTCTTTTCTCATTCCAAGAGCAAAACCGCTTCCATTTTGCGGAGTAAGCTTTTCTAGTAGATGGCTTTCTGGCCTCCAAAATGACATCCTGCACCTCCTTGGAGAGTAGGGTCTGTTGTGGTGTTAAGGAATTTTCCATGCAGCGAGATTGAGTGTTTTCAGCTGACTGTGAAGAGTTTTGTAGCTGTGCTGAGTCAGCAGAAGAGGCATTAGAGGCAGGGACCAGGGAGGAGTATGTGTTAGGCTCCTCAGGAGTGGGTACCAGTGTTGCCTTGGCCAATCTGGAGCAATCAGTATCATCTTCGGTTTGTCTGTTCTTGCTTTCAAAAGCACCTTGGGCAGAAGAGGCAGAGGTGGGAATGCGTAAACTGTCCATGCTGTCCAACTGAATGAAAGGGCGTCCACTCTCCAGGCCTTTGGATGAAAGGTCCTCGAGCAAAACTTTTCCAATTGATGATTCCTGTGGGAGGCAAAAAGATCTATGTCTGGCCTCCCCCACGCTTGGATTATTTCTGTAAACACCTGAGGATGTAACTTCCATTCGTGTGGATCTGTCATATTTCTGCTTAGATTGTCTGCCAGTGTGTTTTCCAATCCTGGCAAGTACTGTGCTTGAAGTTCAATTTGCCTTTCCAGAGCCAAGTTCCAAAGAGTCATGGCTAGTCTGCACAAGGGGTATGAATGTGTTCCTCCTTGTTTGTTTATGTACCACATTACTGTGGTGTTGTCTGTTCTTATCAGTAATTGTCCTGGATGCAGGAAGTCCTTGAAAGCTGTAATTGCATTTATTACTGCTAGCATTTCTTTTTGATTGATGTGAAGGTGCTTTTCCTTTTGGGACCATTTGCCCTGAATGCACCTGTCCGTTATGTGCGCCCCCCAGGCGTAATCTGAGGCATCTGTGGTGATGACTTGCTTTGCTTGAGGCTTGCAGAATGGGAGGCCTGTGTTTGCTTGACATGCTTGGGCCCACCATAGAAATTCCTTTTGCAAACATGGAATTATTGGTAATATTGTATCCAAACTGTGACTGTGTTGAGACCATAGATTTTTTAGGTACCATTGAAGTTTCCTCATATGCAGCTTTGCACATGGGATTAAAAGAATGCAAGATGCCATGAATCCCAGAGCCTGCAGGATTTTCCTTGCAGTAAGCCTGGTACTTTTTGCTAGTATTTTGAAGTACTGAGATAGTTGCCCCTGTTTTTCTGGCGTAAGGTAGGCCATCTGGGTGTTTGTGTCCAAGTTGGCACCCAGGAAAGTTATTTTCTGAGATGGTGTTAGCCTTGATTTCTCTTTGTTGACTGTATATCCCAGAGAAAGCAGTAATCATGTCACATATGCCAGATGTTCCAGAAGTATGTGCTTGCTGTCCACTTGGATCAGGCAGTCGTCCAGATAAGGGTAAATTTGTATCCCTTGAAGTCTGCAGTAGGCAATCACTGATGCCAGGCACTTTGTGAATACTCTGGGCGCAGTAGATAAGCCAAAGGGCAATGCAGAGAATTGATAGTGGATTGAACCTGCAAGAAATCTGAGGTATCTTCTGCAGCTTTGTCTGATTGGGACATGCAGGTATGCCTCCTTGAGGTCCAATGTTACCAGCCAAAACTCCTTGCCCAGCATGGGAAGAAGCTGCTGTAATGTGAGCATCTTGAATTTTGGTACGAGTAGAAATGTGTTTAGGATGGACAAGTCCAAAATGGGTCTCCAGTCAATTCCTTTCCTTGGTACCAGGAAAAGTCTTGAATAAAAACCTTGACCTTGTTGTTGAGTAGGTACCTCTTGAATAGCTCTCATGCTTATGAGCTTTGAAATTTGCAGTTGTGCCTCTGCCCTTTGATTTTGTGGCAGGTTTGGCATGCCTCTCATTTTTGGAAGAGTGTGAAATTGAAATTTGTAGCCTCTGTTTATAATGTCCAGGATCCATTTGTCTGTTGTGACAATATGCCAATTGCTTGCAAATAATGCTAGTTTCCCTCCCAAAGGTGCTGCCAGCTGAGACATGCTTGGCATGGAAATGAGGGAGTCATTGGGTTTGCTTCCTGTATTTTTGAGCACTGTCTTCGCCACCTCTTGGTGCTGGAGTTTGCCAATGTCGGCCTCTATATGATCCTTGTGATTGCCCTCTGCCCCTTGTGCGTCTGTATCTACCTCTTTGGGGCTTGTCAGTGGCTGGAAAGGACCAGTTTTTTGAGGGCCAATTTCTGCTAAAACGTGGTGGTTGGACCTGTAAGAAAGCTTTGACAGTTTGCATAGATTTGGCTTTTTCTTCCATTTTCCGTAGTATCTCCTCAGCATTAGTACCAAACAGCACATCCTTTTGTAAAGGAGCATCTAGAAGTTTAGCTTTCACATGATCAGGCAAATTTTGTTCCCTAAGCCAGGCATGTCTGCGAATGACTGATCCTGTAGCAGCCGCTCTACTTGAGGCCTCTAGGGCATCATAACCACATTGTAAGGTGTGTTTACCCACTTGCTCTGCACTATGCATCATATCCTGTAACTCCTTTAAATCTGGTTGTTCAGGTTGAGACATTTTGTTCCTTAATTGAGATAACAGGAACTGTTGATATTTAAGCATATGAAACTGACAATTTAAGGCCCTCATGGCTAGGGTGGCCGAGGTATATACCTTTTTACCCCACCTTTCTAAAGATCTTGATTCCCTTTCTGCAGGAAGTGGATTCTTGGCAGTGGAGGCCTTCAATCCCTTGGGGCCTTGTGAAATGGTTTCAGGGTCAGCATTATGGCTTTTGAAGAGAAATTGGTGAGAGCTGGGTACTCTGTAATACCTATCAGGTTTGACTGGTGCAGGAGGCAGAGAATCTGGGTTAAGACAAGCCTCCGAATAGACATCATCCAGTATGTCCAAAACAGGGGTATAGCCAGAGGTCTGTGTTGAGGTAACAAAAGAAATTCCCTAAGTCTTTTCTTGGAATCTGAAAAGTCTTGGCCTTCCCAATGGAAGTGTTCCCTCAAGGTGTGCAAGGTTTCCCCAAAGGAAAAATCCTCAGGAGGGATACAGAAGGAATGGACTGTTCTGCATCGAATCCTCAAAAGGAGAGTAAGAGTGTTCCTCTGCATCAGAATGTTCTGATAAAATGGATCCCTGATCCGAAGAGGGAGAATCTTCCTCCACTCTGGGTCTCTTGTCAGGAGGGGGTTGAGAACCTCTGATAAGAGTAATTAAATCCTCAGCCATTTTAAGCATCTGTTTTTTTAGGCATGGGACCAGGAGATGGGCCCTGTGCAACAGGCCTCGTGGGATGCCTGGCTGCTTTGGATTTAGTAAAGGCCTTAATTGAAAAAGAAGATGAGGGCCTAAATACACCATGGGTGGAGGTGGACCTGTCCACATTAGTAGGCTCAACATTAGCAAAGGCTTCGGTTGTAGTCTGGGAAAGGGCCGAGGTCCCAGCGGTCTCGGGTACAGAGGACACCGCCAAAGGAGTGTCGTCGGTAGTCAGGGACTGCAAAGGCGTCTCGCTGAGAACCGGACCACGTGTAGCCTGTTTTGGCGTGGTGTCGGCGGGGACCGCGGGCCTCGCGTGTCGGTCCTTTTCCTTGCGTTTTTTGGACAAAACGGTAGTCGGAGTGTCCGACGACATTTTATAATCAAAAGCTTTACCAAAGTAGTGCTGGGCGAACTCCGCCCGACGCTTAATAGTGCGTTTATTGAAGGTAGCACAAAAGCGACAGCCTGAGACGTCGTGGTCTGGGCCCAAACAAGGTATGCAGAGGGGAATGGAAATCCTTATGCGGTATTTGCTTCCCACAAGAAATACAATTATTAACTTTTTCTGACATCGGTCTGAGGCAAGAAAAGTTTCCCCAACGGGGTACTTAGCTTTAATGAAGACTTCGGTTCCAAAATTTTCGTAATTCAGGAGCTGGCCGACCGGCACTTGCGAACTGCTTCTGCTTCCGGCACCGCGCGGCAAAAAAGACTGAAGAACATGGCGTCGGCTGTGTCTTATATACTCTGGCCTCACTGACGTCAGAAGAGAAAGCGACAACAACCGACGCCGGACCAAGACTTTGGAATTCGGCCGACCGAGGGACCGCCTGAAGGCAGAAAACTCCATCTGTGATTACTGCAGCTGTATGCACGATGAACATCAGTGATGTGCAATATGGCCTCTTGTGGAGTGCACATATGCTTAACTGTCCTGTTTTGATAATGCTCCCCACTCTAAATGGATGTATCTGTGGTAACACTGGCATTCAGGTGAGTTCTGAAGAAGGTTCTCCAGATGAAAGATTTTGTGAGTCTGTTCATGTGTATAAACTCCTGCTGCAAGTCCTTGATATACTGATTCTGTGATCTAAATGTTACGAAGCCTGATATCACTGATTTTGAAGAGTCCATTGCAATATTTGCATGTTGAGGCAAGCATAAAATACAATTTGAATTGAAGATATGATGAGTCCCAGCTCTTTGATCACATCAGTGGTAATGGGTTCATTCTCCTGCAAAAGATACATGACTTCTGAGGTTACATACAAAATCCATTCTTGGGATAACTTTGTTATCTGACTGAGTGTGTCCAACTGGCAACCTATGAAAACTAGATCTTGAGAAGACTCTGGTTGAGACTTGGTCACACTGACCATAATGCCAAATGGTAGACGTATCTGGAGCAAGTATTGTGTTGCTAAAAGAAGCCACTCCACAAGGAGAGCTGCAGGAGCCAATCATCCAGGAACGGAAAATTTGAACACCCAAAAGTCGCACATGAGCTGTGACTAGAGACATGCATTTGATAAACACCTGGGAGACTGTGGTGAATCTGAAAGGTACTGCCAAAACTCAGAATCATTGCTGGTTCAATTAGTGCCCAGCGCTGGTGCTATGAACCAGTGCCCCAACCCCTCAGCTCTTCAAGTGAAGAACAAAGAAAAAAATAGCAATTCACTGTAATAAGCCATAAGTGATCGCTTATTACCGTTAGATCTATGCACCCTCCCAAGGAAAAAAATAAATAAAAATGGACATTTTTTCTACTCATACCAACCAGGTGACCCTCTCTCAAGGCCCAGCCATTTGGGTCCTATTCCTGTGCCCTGCCCCCAACCCTCCTTTAACATATTTTATTAGAAAAAAAAATCTTCTTTTAAACTGTAGCAAACAGTTGCAACAGTTTGTATCTGCCTGCATGGAGCACTTCAGAGCTCATGTTTTAGTTTAAAAAAATTTTTTTTAAACTGTAGCAATCTGCTTATTGCAAATGTAGCAAATAGTTTCTACAGTTTATACCCTGCCTTCACAGAGTGCTACAGCACTCATGTTTTAGTTTAAAAAACAAAACAGAAAAAAAACAAACATTTCTTAATTATTTTTAAACTGTAGTAAACAGTTGCTACAATTTGCACCCTGCCTGCACAAAGCACTACAGATCTCAGGTTTTAGTTTTTTTTTTTTTTTACTTTTAAACTGTAGCAAACTGTTTGCTACATTGCAGCAATCAGTCACTACAGTTTGGATCGCACTTGGATTGTTACAGCGCTCATGTTTGACTGCAAATTCAATATTGGCTTTTAAAAGCTGGCATTACATTAAAGAGTGATTGGGACTGGCTGATTATCTCCTCCAGCACTTTGCACTCAGGGCTGTTGGCCCTTTTAACCACTCTAAATAAGTTACTGCCAAAATTAATAATAACTGGCTACTACATTTATGTAAAGCAATTATTTCAATGGTGTCACTATTTTTATGTGTTGGTAGGCATCTTAAAGAGCCTGAGGACATGGCTACATGGACTGCAGCAAGACTACCCAAAAGGATTCCTTCTTTACAAACTTGTTTAAATAACTTGAGAATTGGCCTGAGGTCCTTTTTCTTTTTTAGACACTGAAAGGAGTCTGAAGGAAAATCCAGATCTTCTCTGGTCTGGTGGGACTTCCTAAATGGCTCTTTTCAGAAGAAGGCTGTGGAACTCTTTCAAGGCTGCTTTCCTTTGTCAAGGTGGGATATTCGGGGGAAGGGATTTCAGTCTTGTGAGCACTTCAAAAAAAGGGAATACAGTAGCTTCTGGATATGATGCTCCTTATTCATCTTTTTGGCATGATGACTAGAAATGCCAGAATGTGTAACGAAAGATGACCCCTGACTGCCAGAGTGGGACAGCTGGGCAGCCCTTCATGATACATAGAAGCAAAATCCCTGAAAGGTTCCTCTTTAACTCTGGTGATTGGGATCACATTTGCCTCTTCGGCGGTGCCTAGTTCAGAAGTGTTCTCTACCCTGGAAACACTTATCCTGCTGTTGTCTTTTCTGGGGCTGTAAGGACACACAAAACTATAAATTCTTAGCCCCTTTTTGACTGCAGGGAACATACTTTGAGGGGCTGCAAACCTTAACCCAACAGATGAGAGTGGTTTGCCCTCCTGTTCACAATGCAACAGGTTCTGTTTACCTTGTTGCACAAACAAGCTGGTGCCATCAAAGGGCACTGATGGATGCCACCTTAATGTATTCTGTGAAATCTGTAAGGCACAACCAGGCTTGTCTTCTCATTACTAAGTCCAAACCCTCTGCACTGGCTGTACCATCCATGGCATTATGGATTAGACGGATGGCTAACAATGATATGGTACTTACAGCTGCCACTTGGTTTTCCAGCTGTGACTACAGTTCCCCAGTTGGCAACTATTTCTGGGTGTCACCTGCTTTCTTTGATATATCCCACTGAAATCTAATCATGTGCATTGTGCAGTTCAGGACTCTGACAGGGAACATGCTGGAAGAATATACTCCCTTCCTAAGCCGATCCATGCTCTTGTTATCCTTGTTTGGTGGATGAATAGCTTAAACATCCTCTGGAATATCTCTCTTAGTAGTTACAGTTACCACTATGGAGTCCACAAGAGGTCACTTATCCAGTAGTGTCTGTCCTTAGGGGTGTACAGCACTCTAGTTTTCTGAGGATGGGTTTTGACAACATGATCTGTTAGCCAGCTTAAAAACATTTTCAACCATAACTAGGGCCAAAGGTATACACACAGAGAAAAAAAATCAACAGGAGTAAAAGAAAAAAAGGCATTAGCAATAGAACAGACATTACTTCATTGTTTACATGTTCAGAATATATAATGCATATTTTGAATAATCTCATTCATTACATTAAAGATTAACTAAAACTCTGTAATGGATAAAGAGTGAGTGTGAGCATGAGTGAATAAACTGGTTACACAGCATGTAGTGAAGAAGGGGAATATAAATATACATTTAAATGTAAACAGTGGAGATGAGCCTATTTAGATACAGGGATAAAAAAGAGGGAAGATTACTCAACAGAGTGAAGGAAAAAGGTTAACAAAAGAAAGCAAACAAATGCAAATGAAAGAGGAAGAGAGGATACTTAGACTGAAGAAAACTGATTATTCAAACAATGTAAACAATACATTATGGTTTAGTGAAATGGAAGAAAATAAAAATAATCACCTGTTCTTCTGAAAGTGGCAACACAGAGAAGAGTTAAGTAGTTATGTAAATTAGTTTTGAGGTGTGCAGCGGATTCAGAATTTCTTTTGTATGATGGGATCTTATTCCATACTGCTGGGACTATTTGTAGACAGCTTCTCTTGTTCAACAGCAAGACTCCAAAGGGAAGTACGTAAATGTAATGGCACCCTGATTGTGGGATTTTCGGCTATGAGTAATGTACTTGATAGCTTACATCTGTACAGAAGGCAAATACTCAGTCTGAGTAGCTTGTAAAACAGGGTGCCTAGCAGAAGAATAATTCAACCTGATATAGTTAGACAATGAAAGGTGGGAAGTATGTACTGTTCCCTGGGGCTAGGCAAGATTATAAATCTACAGACTTTGATGATAATAACTTTGAGAATACTAGTATCAGTGAAGGATATGATAGTAATTAACTGCAGGTCATATTTTATGCTAGGAATGAGTATGTTTTTGGCTACTGATTCTCTACCTTCATAAAAATGAGCAGTCCAGTGAACTTACAGCATATTTCAAGATGTGACAATATTTTGCCTACAATATGGTCATGAGGGAAAGAGGTAGCTCAAGATGGATACTCCATGCACTTAATGTTAGGGACCTGAAGATAAAATGTCCAAGAGAATCTGAAATGCTTCATTCCGTCGAGCTAAGTTTTTGATACAGCACTACTAGATTTGGAACTATGCATTTCCATAACAGTGATGCCATTCCATATTTTGTAAGGTGTTGTGGAAGGCTGAAAGAATGACTGAATAGCTGTTGGTGTTTTTTTGCATTTCTTTGTACACCTTTGACTGCGAAAAAAAAGAAGTTATGTACTTACCATAATGTTCCATCTGTGCTGTCCATTTTCATTCTTCTCATCCATTGGGATTGGATCCAAACCTTGTATCTGATTTGGCCATTACTATAGCTTGTGGCCTTCCTTACCCATAACGCACCAATTTCTAACATACCTCAGATCTTAATTACAAGTCACAGTCCACCAACCACAAATGTAAAAAACAATAGGAGCCAGGAATCCACACCACAACACTTTAATATTAAGTGCTTTTGTTTCTTAACAGAAACTTCAGCAGAATACAGAAATACTTAAACCCCCATCTATATATATCTCCATGGAAAATAACATAATTTCCTGTTCCTTCTAGGTTTTAAAGTAGCATTTCATATTAAAATTGATTCCTGTTACTTACTGCGCTACATACATTAATCCATGTGTTCCAACAATGTACCCCCATATCACTCAAAAAACCATTACACACTTTTTAAAACCATCATAAATCAACATGTGCACCCGCATTTAAAACACTGTATGTATGTAAAGAATAAATATTAAAATTTTATATAAACATTATTGATAAAAATATAAAAAAGGATATAAAAAATGAGACAATGAAAAGATGTAAAGATGAATAGAAACATTATTACATAAAATGTTGCGCTTTTAATCTTAAAATTGAACTAATTGAGATGGCACTATTTAACACAGGGAGCTCAGACGCATTAGTTCTCAGTTGCCATCTCAATTCTTTTAGTTCCAAAAAATCATTAAGGGGACCCCCCCACCCACTGCAGCCTGATCAGTGACTGGGAAATTTAATTTATGTCCCTCATGTGATGCAATATGGATGGCTAAAATGTCATAATTATGCTGATAAAAGTGTGTCCTTAATGTACTGATAGTTTTCCCTATATAAAAGCAGGGACATGAGGTACATGATGCCAAATAAACCTCAGCTTTGCTGCTGCATGTATATTTTTTATTCAAATAAATCTTGCCATAATGTGGGACTGTAACCTCTTTCCCCACTTTGATATCCCTACATTGTAAACAAAATCCACATTTCACCATTCCTTCTCCCTTCCTGTTCACATTCCAGTTTCTCTAAATGATATTCTTCACCTCAGATCTTGATTGCTAGATGACATAAGTAATAAATATCAGAATAATGTTCCTAAGAAATGAAAACCAATATATGGAGCTCCATAAAAGACACTGCGGTGTCTTTGATATATCTTGCTCTTCCAGAAGTCCATGATGACAACGTTTGGAGGTTGGTGGGTATGGACTTGAGGAAGAATGAAAATGGACAACAGAGATGGAATGTTATGGTAAGTACATAACTTCTTTATCTGATGTTGTCAATTTTCTTTCATTCCTCAACCATTAGGACAGACCAGGTACCTAATATCTCAGGTGGACTCTAAGAAAGGATGTTCCTGAGCATGGCTGAACCAAAGGCTGCTCTTCCCCTCGAGACCAGATCCAATTTGTAATGAATAATAAAAGTATGAGGATTTGTCCAAGTAGCAGTTGCACATTTATCATCCATGGAATGATTGGATAAAAATACTGATGAGGTTGCCATAGATCTAGTAGAATGCGCTCTTAGAAGTTTTGGCAATGTAATACTCGATTTATTATAGACATAGGCTATGCAATCAGTAATCCACCTTGGCAATGTTACCTCTGCAACCAATTTGCCTAATTTATTATCTGCAAAATTATACAAATAACTGATCAGATTTTCTAACCTCTTTTGTTCTATGTAAGTATAAATGTAACTGTCTAGGAATATCCAGCAAATGTAACATATAGTCACCTTTGTTTTCAAATTTTGGGAAGAAAACAGACAAGTTAATAGACTGATTCATACTGAATTCTGACACCACATTAAGAAGGAAGGAAAGGCTGGTTCTTAATGTCATGCTATCCTTGTGGAAAATCAAGTAAGGAGGTTTAGAAGATAATGCCGAAGTTCTGAAATTCTCCTAGCAGAGGTAATAGCCACTAAAAATATCATCTTCCAGGTCAGAAGTCTAAGTTCACATTTCACTGCTGGTTCAAAGGAGGAATGGATTAAGGCCTGCAACAGAAGATTCAAATCCCATGGAGGAGTAGGATCTTTATAAGGTGGTTTAAGTAAAATAGTATGTCTTAGGAAGGTCCTGCATATCGTAGCGGAGGCTAGAGAAGAACTGTCAACTCCTACATGAAAGTCAGAGATTGCTGCCAATTAAACTTTAATGGTACAGGAGCTAGCTCCCTCATTAAAAATTTCTGCCAAAAATTCTAAAAAACTTTGTGTATGGGCTGCAAAGTGATCAATATGTTTTTGATGTGCCCAACAAACAAACCTCTTTCATTTAGTCTTTTAGATTTTCCTAGTAGAAGTGCTATGGAAAGACAAAAGTATATGATGAACAGGAGACGAGAGCATAGGTAGTCTGACTATTAATGGAAGTGGAGAAACCATGCTGTCAGCTTGAGGTTTGAGATATCCAGATGAATCATGCCTGTCGGGTGAGACAGTAGGTCTGGAATTGGATCCAGAATCTAAGGATGATAAAGAAGATGAGGCCAAGGGAAGGGGAACCAAATTTGAGGCCAGTAAGGTGAGATGAGGCTGACTTTGCTCTTCAACCTTGCAGCTTTCTGCAGAAACTTGGGAATCAATGGAGTTGGTGGATTAGCACAGAGAAGTTCGGAGGACCAATTGTGGAACAGAACATCCCTCGGTGATTCCCCTGTTGGGGGGATTAGTGCCGAAAAGCTGCTGGCCTCATTAATAAAAAAATTGCTTCCATCACCTTCTTGTTGAGAGACCACTCATAAAGTAGTAGAATAGACCTGCTCAATTTGTCTGCTGTCTCAGTGGACTTCCCCAGAATGTGAGTTGCTATCAGAAAATGGTTGGATGAGATCCCCCAATGCCACACTCTGAGTGCTTCTTGACACAAGGGGTAAGATCTACTTCCTCCTTGTTTGCTGATGTACCAAACTGCTGACATATTGTCTGTTTGAATCACAATTGTCCCCAGAGGTAGAGCATCCTGAAAGGCTTGCAACACTAAAAGCATTGCTCTCACCTCTAGGACATGCAATCTCTATGCAAATTGGCCTCTTCAGTGGACCAAGTGCTTTGAACTGTTTTCTCCAGGAAGTGCCCCCCCATCTCACCCAATCTGGGATGTGTCCATGGTCACTATGGCCTTGCATTGAGGGAGAATGAACGGACGGCCTTGTAAAAGCTGACCTGATCTTATCCACCATCAAAGGTATCCTTTGTCTGTCTGTGTGATTGTTATTTGAACTGACATACACTGATAAAGAATTTACCACTGGGATGCTACCATCCACTGAAGAATTCTCATATGATGGCTTGCCAGGGGGATAGAATTATGGCTGTTGACACTGACCCCAAGGCTTGAAGAATCAAACGAGCTGAAATTTTGGTGCTGTGAACAATTTATGTGACCTGGAATCTCAATGTCTGTATTCTGGTTAGGGGAAGTGAAGCTGTTGCGTATACTGTATTGAAAATTGCCCTTATGAACTCCAGTGTTCGAGATGGTTGCAACTGAGATTTGTTGTAATTTATTGTAATTCCCAAAAGAGAGCAAGTTTGGAGTACCTCGATTCTCACTATTATGAGTAGATGCCTGGTTGGAGCAGTAATGAGCTGGACATCTAAACACAGAAACACTCCAAATCCCTGTAGTCTCAGTGAGCTACAACCACTGCCATATGTTTGATGAACACCCGGGGAGCTGTGGAATTGACTGGCTCCCAGATGGAAGCATAAGAACCTTCTGGACCATATTTTCATTTTTATGCGATAATATGCAAATTGAAGGTCTATCGAGCACATCCAACCATCCTAGGAACGGCAGGATGGCTAGAACTGTGACCATCTGAAACTTTGCATGTTGAATTGACTTGTTCAATTTGCTGAGATTCAAAATTGGTCTCCAGTCCCCTGTTTTCTTTGGCACTAAAAAAAAAATCTTGAGTAAGTTCCAGTTCCTTTAGAGTCTAGTGGGACCTCTTGAATGACTCTTTTTTCTAGCAGCTTTTGTATTTCCAATGCTGCTGCTTTCCTCTGATTGGGTCGAACACTGGAAAACTTTTGTGAGGATGGAGGTGGAAGGGAAAATGGAATGATATAACCTCTGGAAATAATCCTCTGCACCCAGCTGTCTTTTGTGATATCTAGCCAGGCTGTCTGATGCAGGGATAAACGACCCCTGATTGTCTCTAGAGGAGGACAATCAGGCCTCCTTTCAGGAGCATTGATAGGTCCTATCAGAGAATATGTCTCTAGACCCCTGGTTCTGAGGGCCACCTCTGGCATGTGGGCTGTGTCTTCCATTAGTGTTCCCCCTCTGAGTCGGGGGAACCTTCTCTATGTGGATCTTGGAAAGGACCCTTAGATTTTTTTTTAACCACATTTCCTGTTCCCCTCATTGATTCCTAGAGAAGGTCCTTTGAGGAGTTAAAGAACATACTCCTACAGCAGAGAGAGTCTTTCCATCTTTTTTACACCTGGAGAGTGTATCCTTCACCTTGGGGGCCAAATAAGGAAGATCTGTCAAAGGGAGCATTGATGAAAGAGAACTTGAATGGCTCTGCAAAGTCACACAAGCACATCCAGGCATGTATCTTTATTCAGATGTCTGAACCCGTCTCCCCTGAGATACCCCCAGCTGCATGATAAATAAGCCACACAGACAGATGTGAAATGGACTAAAGGGTCACCAACTGTGAGATTACTGAAGCTTGAG
This sequence comes from Protopterus annectens, assembly GCF_019279795.1. Taxonomy (NCBI): domain Eukaryota; kingdom Metazoa; phylum Chordata; order Ceratodontiformes; family Protopteridae; genus Protopterus; species Protopterus annectens. Next base: position 342,371,977 of record NC_056740.1, read on the forward strand.
TCACGCAGTAGTCCCTGAAAGAGTATCTGACAGTTCCTTTATCAAATCTCTTTACAGCCTAGTGAAATGTGCCAAATAATTCAGCAATATAAGAGCAGAAGTTGCCAAAGCATAAACATGCTTCCCAAATCTGTCCAAATCTCTGGACTCTCTATTAGGGATGGACAGTGGAACGTTGTTCCGCAAGTTCCTTCTTTGTGGCTACTGCCATGACCATGGTATCCACTGGTAGTCCTTTGCTTCAGTATTCTCTTCCTGTCGGGGATGGCAGAATTCGGTCTGGTCTCTTGCGGATAGGTTCAACGGCATTAGGTTCCTTCCATGCCTCATGAGAGATGAAATCAATGAGCTCATCAGCAGGTGGAGTTGCCCACGAGGTAGAAGGGTCAGATCCAAATGCCATCTACAGAGAAGCATTTTATGAATAACAACCACCTCATTGCTTGAGAATCTCCAGAATGTCTCCAAATGAGATGTCTTCAGGTGATGATCGTGGGGATCCTTCCTCTTCATCAAAATCAGTATCGTCTGTGAGAGATTCCTGTGGGGAATCAAGTGCCTCCTTTTGGACATTCTCTTTCAGGGTACTTCCTTGGTGGGATGTTCCACGGAAGTATGGGAACAGATGGTGATACCCTGCTGTGTAGTCTAGAAGGGTTGGACTGGCTGCTGTGGAGTTGAATGTTGAGGCTCATGGGGCAGAGACACATGAGATGTTGAAGGAAGATTCAAGAGGGGAGATACTGTCCATCCTGCTGAAGCAGAGAACACTCTTTCCACTACCTCAAAGGCAGACAGTCCTGGGTGGAAGAAGCTGATGGAGCCTTGAAGCCATGCTTCTGCTCCATCAGCTCTATCTGCCCTGAAGGCAATCTACCCAAGGCAGAGGTCAGACCTGAGCTGTCCAAGGTCAAGGCTCCATGGGGTACAGACGGCTCTGAAAACTTTGGAGTCTATTCCAGCACCTCAATTCTGACTGGGATGCTTCGGCTCCAAGAGTGACTCGGCTCTGAACTTGTTGGTGTCAGGTTGCTCAGAGAAACCCTCAGATCCAAGGATACCACTTTCCTCAGATCCAATCCAGAAGGTCTCAGCAAACTCAGATCCAAGGACTCTGAAATGAAATGTTGAATCAGAGAAGGAGCCATTACTGGAAGGATACAGCTGGCCAAGGCTTCCAGACCCAAGGGCGTAGGAGCTAGGAGAACTCCCATCTGTATTTGCACCAAGAAAAACTTCCTCAACATTCTATCCACATCGGCTTCGATGAGACTCCTGGAAGAATGAGATGAAGCAATAGAAGGTGATTTGGAATGCCGTCGCTCAAGGAAGGGAGTTGGGACCTAAACAGCACTGGGTCTTACACAGGGAGAGTACTGGATCTGAGAAAGTACCTTAGGACCCAAATTACTCCGATCTGAAGACATTTTAGGTGATTCTGTGGAAGGCTTGGAGTCAGATTGCTTCGGATCCAACCTGGACTATGTCTGGAGTCTCCACTGAAGACAGTGTCAAAGAACCCAACTTTTTGGGGGACTTCTTTAAAACATCCTTAGAAGGTATCTTGGGGGGGGGGGTAATCCCCAGACATGGCTTCTGAAAAAGTGGTAGGCAGTAGTCCTTCAAGAATCAATTTGTTTTTACAGTTCGCTATTGCTTAAGCATTAAAACTCTTGCAAACAGTACATTCCACATTAAGATGTTCTGGGCCTAAACAACAGACACAGAGCTCATGAGTGTCAGAACAAGGTAGCTTATGACCACATTTCCTGCACTTTTTAAATCCTTTTTCAGACATGATGGAGAAGCAAAGATAGCAAGACAAAAAAGTTTTTTTTTAAGTTATTTGAAAAGGGTAAGGAGGAATGAAAAACAGAAAAAGAAAGGGGGTCAACAATGGTACAAAGGAATAAACCAACAATGAAAAATGAAGGTTGTGGTGCAGCAGTTGTGTTGTCACCTCACAGCAAGAGGTTCCCTGGTTCAATTCTCAGCTGAGGTACCTTCTGTGTGGAATCTGCATGCCCTCCCTGCATTCATGTGGGCTTCCTCGAGGTTCACCGGTTTCCTCCCACATTACAAAGGCATGTGTTTGGAGCGTATCTCCTCAGGCCTCTGCTGAAAATTGGCTTGATCGACGTTGGATCGGACTTTCAGGGTAAACAAATGTAAAATAAATAAATATATATCAAGAAGTTTTAAATTCTTCAGAAAAATGCCAGCTATGGTATGAAAAAAATACACAAAGTGTATACAGGAGTACAGGAGTAAAAAAAGAGGGAAAAAAGTATTTAAATAGCATTTATCTCTAAATTTATTCAAGAGCAAAGCTGACCACATCTATACATGAAAAGTGGCAAACAAGATCTGAGGTATGTTAGGAACTGGTGAATTACGGGTAAGGAGGAACTCAAGAGTTTCAGTTTGCAATGAGCTATAGTAGTGGCTAAGCCAGATCTGAGGTTCAGATCCAAATCCAATGGTTGAGGAATGAATGAAAATTAACATCAGATCTGAAGAATAATAAGAACAGTATGGGGTTTAATGCAGTACAGTGATTAACAGCAATCTGGAAAATCCTGTCATAAAGGGAGTTTGCAAAGCAGTTTAGGAGACCATGCCAGAGTCTAACAAATCCAACGTTTTGCAAAAGAGGATTACAGTCAACCATAATAAAAATTAGTTAGGTCTTTATGCACACTTGTGCCATTTAGGTCAGTAACATATAAAGGATAGTCAAAGTGCTAAACCATCCCTCACGTCCTCAAAGGATGATATCAGTAGGATGTCCCACCCACCCTCCAGCAGAACCTTGCATACAATATTCTGCTTGTCTGTATCTGTGCTGTACAATACATTTAAGACTGAAGTATAATACAGAAGAGCTTACAGTTATCAAAATATAAATTATTTTAAAATGTTACAACTGAGAACTTTTTTCTAAACCTTAATAGAGTTCACTCCATCAAGAGTTTGGACAATTTCTGACTACCCTGGTGTTACTTTCTTATTAGAACATGGAACTAGAACATACCTTTCCTTGGCAACAACAATTCCAAGAAGCTGATCCTCCAATCCCTCTGGAGTGATCATAAAATTAAGCAAGGACACTTTAGTGGACAGCTCTGGCAGGTAGTGAGGATTTCTTAGCTTTGTAGTTATATAAAACCTAAAATCACTGGAATACTCTATGACAGTTTCACCAAGCCGGATACAGTCCATGCCTCCTGTTCATGAAAGAAAATAAAATGTTATATAAGTGCATCTTTAACTTAAATTATTATATATGTCTCATAATACTGTCACTGTCTTAAAAGAAAATGATGGTAAAAGCATACCTGAGCCAATTAACTTGCCGTATGGCTTCAGCTTTTTTTATTTTATGAAACTATTTTCCCCAGGCAAAACACACTTTCACACAACACTTCATATTTTAGGAGAAAATCAAATAAAAACACTGGCCCATGAGAGTGTAAATAAAAGTAAATGTGTGTGAATGTGAAACTCAGAATGACTGTGGAGCTTTGCTAGTGGAGTTTATATACCATTTTAAGTATTTTCAATTAAATAAAAAAAAGACAAAAGGTAGTTTTATCATGCTACAGATCAAGAGGAATGATTTGAGTTGCTGTAGATGTTAAAAAATTCGGCACTCATATTAAAACAACATGATATTACCTTACATATGACTCTACAAGTTGATAACAATCAGCAAGGGTTAAAAACAGTCATTTTACAAAAAGGCAGACTGGTTGTTTACATCCAAAGCTTTAAAGCCACATATACTCATCAGATAGGAAAAGAAATGCTTGCAACAGTGTCTGAATGTCAAAAGTTGTATGATTATATTTATGAGAAGCACACTGTCACAGAGCTCAACCACAAACCTGTGCAAATCATATTTAGGTAATCTTTACATGCAGTGCCTACACAACAAAGAATGATATTGTTATTAAAGAAATAAAGAAGTTATGTCTTACCATAACGCTCCATCTGTGTTGTAGATCTTCATTCATTCATTATTGACAGAACATTGGTTCCGTCCTCGGAACTGACATGGCCGGTACCAAGCTCATGCCAGCCAAAAACTCTCAGCTAAGTCTTACCCACAATGCCTCTCTCATAGTCTCTTCAGATCAAGTTTGCCCGCCCTTATACTATAAAGAGGTTAATAATAATAATAATAGAAGGAGGCTCTGTCTGAGCAGATACCCTAAGAAATAAGGTAATCCAAAAGTCCACCAGGAGTCCAGGCAGAGGGAAGTAGTGAATGAATGAAGATCTACAACACAGATGGAATGTTATGGTAAGACATAACTTCTTTATCTGATGTTGTACATCTTCATTCATTCCTTACTGACAGGACCGACTCCCCAGCTACTTCTTGTCCTGGGTGGCCCTAAGGAAGGATATTCCTGAGCACCACAGAACCAAAAGATGCTCTCCCCTCGAGGCCAAATCCAATTTGTAATGAGTGATAAAAGTATGAGGACTTGCCCAAGTGGCTGCTGCCCAGATATCGTCCATAGAGGCTCTGGAGTGAAAGGCCACTGAGGCTGCTATCGATCTAGTTGAGTGAGCCTTTATTTTGGAAGGCAAGGCCATATTGCTCTGTTGGTAGATGAAAGTAATGGTGTTTATGAGCCAAGAAGATAAGGTCATTTTGGAAAGAGACTTACCCATCCTGGGTCCTGCAAAGGCTACATACAGTTGGTCCATTTTCCTAAGAAATTTTGTTCTGTCCATGTAAAAACGAAGGTACCTATGAACATCAAGTGTATGTAGAAGGTATTCCCCTTTGTTGGAATGATGGGGAAAGAAAATGGGTAGGTCAACAGATTGGTTGATGTTAAAAACAGAAATGACCTTGAGCAAAAATGAGGGATTAGTACAGAGAGAAACTCTATCCTTGTGAAAAATCAGATACAGTCTCTTGATACTCAAGACCTGCAATTCAGAAACACTTCTTGCTGAGGTAAGGGCTACTAGGAGTAGGGTTTTCCAGGACAAAAATTTTATATCGCATGAATCAGAAGGCTCGAAAGGAGGACTTGTTAATGACTGAAGCAGCAACGTCAAGTCCCATGGCTCAGTAGGGGGCGTGACAGGAGGTTTAATATTTAACATTCCTTTCATGAAGGTTTTGCACAGTCGGTGTGACATAACTGATGACTTGTCGATTCCATTGTGAAAATTTGCAATAGCTGCTATATGTACTGTAATCATCAAAGCTGAAGCTCCGGTATGTAACAGGGCAGTGAGATATTCTAGGATCTTCTGATTCAGTACAGAGAAGGGATCCATATATTGTTCTTTGGCCCATATAGAGAACTTAGTCCACTTACTGAAATAAATTTTCCTGGTGGATGGTTTGTGCAAAGCCAGAAGGATCTCGCGAACAGGGGATGAAATATCAGGTTGGAAGCCATCACCCAATGCCATATTCTCATAGCTTCCTGACATAGGGGGTAAGACCTGGTTCCGCCTTGTTTGTTGATGTACCAGACAACTAACATGTTGTCTGATTGAATTGCAATGGTCCCGGAAGGAAGGGATGTGTAGAATGCTTGCAACACTAAGAGAACTGCCCTCAATTCCAGGACATTTATGTGCAAATTGGCGTCTAGGGGGGACCAAGTGCCTTGGACTGCCCTTCCCTGGAAATGACCCCCCCCCCAACAGGAAAGCTTTAGTGGTCACCGTAGCCTTGTGCTGGTGAAGACAGAATGGTCGACACCAAAAATTTGTTTCTGGCTTCATCCACCATAGCATTTCTTTCTTGCAAAGGTTTGTAAGGCGTATCATGTGGTCGAATGGGTGAGTTAAGATCGACTATTGTGAGGAAAGGAGCCACTATAATAGTCTCATGTACAACCTCGCCAGGGGTTGCTTCCACAGAGCCTAATAGTTGCAGTACAAGGCATGCTCGTACAAATGTCTATAGAAGGAGAACTTGAATCTGATTTCTTATTTTTGAAAGCCTGTGAGGAGGAAAGGAAGCTTGACAGGACATTGTGTCGAAGATCGCTTCAATGAATTCCAGTGTTCTGGCTGGACCCATGTTTGATTTTTCCGTATTGATCATGACACCTAGATGAACAGCAAGGCCTTGAGTGTAAGATAGATGGAGAATGAGAAGGTACCTCGTGGTGGTGGTGAGGAGCCAATCGTGTAAATATGGAAACACCTAGAATCCTTGTAGTCGGAGATGAGCTACTACGATGGACATACATTTGGTAAACACTCTGGGGGCTGTCGAGAGACCAAAGGGCAGTACCCTGAACTGGTAGTGATTGGCTCCCAGCCAAAAGCGAAGAAATCTCGGGAGCATTTGTCCATCTTTATGTGGTAAAATGCATCATGAGGGTCTATAGAGCACATTCAGTTGTCCTTCCCCAGAAAGGGGAGAATGGACTGCACCATGATCATCCGGAATTTTTGAGGTTTGATGAATTTGTTTAGTATGCTGAGATCCAGTATTGGTCTCCAGTCCCCTGACTTTTTTGGCACTAAAAAGAACCTTGAGTAAAATCCAGATGTGACTGGTTGGATGACTCTTTTTCTTAGCAGCTTTTCAATTTCCAAGACTGCAGCATCCCTCTGACTGGGTGGAATGTCAGGGATTCATTTGATGGGTCTGGGATTGAGACTGAATGGGAATGATAGCCTCTGGATATTATTCTCTGCACCCATGAATCCGTTATGAGTTGCCAGGTGTGTTGGTGCAGAGAGACTCATCCCCTGAATGCTTCCAGAGGAAAGCAATTGGGCCACTGCTCAGGAGCGCTGGAAAGGTCAGGCAGAGAATGAATCCCTGGTGCTCTGGTTGCACGGACCCCCTCTGCCCTGAAAGGGAGGTCTTCCGGATGAGTTGCCCCCTCTGCCCCGGGGGGAATGCTCGTCACGAGTGTCATGAAAAGATCCCAGAGACTTCTTGAACCACAATTTTCCTCTCCTCTGTTTCCTGGAGTAGGATCTCTGGGGGGTGGAAAAATGTATGCCCATGGCAGGCAAGGTCTTTCCGTCTTTCTCACTGCGTGACAGTGTGTCTCTTACTTTTGGACCAAAGAGGGAAGATTTGTCAACAGGCGCGTCGACAAAGGAAGATTTGAAAGGGTCCGTGAAGTCACATAAATGCATCCACCAAACATGCCATCTGATGACGATGCCCGATGTAGCTGCATGAGCTGCCCCCTCGGTGGTGTGAGAAATCAAATGCATCAAGGAGTTTGAGATAGATTCTAGGGTAGCCAGCTGTGAGGCAACAGTATCACGCACCTCCTCAGGCAGTATCCCTGCCAAAGAGGCAGACATTTCTGAAATTAAGTCTCTTTGAAGGTGAGTAAAGTGTGCCAGGTAATTCAGCGACCAAATGGCAAAGGTTGCTGAAGCAAAGGTCCTCTTCCCCAGCCTGTCCAAAGCCCGAGACTCCCTGTTCGGGGGATGAACAGTGGAACTATCGTCTGACAGTTCCCTCTTAGTGGCTGCCGCCATGACCATGGAATCTACTAGTAGCTGTTTGGACCAGTTGGGTTGGTCTTCCAGCATGGACAACATTTTATCGGGCCTCCAGAAGACAGGTTCTATGTTTTCCGGAGCCTTCCAGGCACACTGCACGATAAGCCTAATGAGCTCATCTGCAGGTGGGGTCACCCAGGAAGTAGATGGTTGAGCACGGAAAGCCTGCAAAAACACTGATTCCTCCAAAGAAGGGTTGGAGGATTTCCAATCTCCTCTCTGCTTGAGGATCGCGAGAATGTCTCCAAATGAGACATCTTCCGGAGGAGACCGTGGAGACCCTTCTCCCTCATTGCAATCGGTGTCTTCAGTGATGGATTCCTCAGTGGAAGCGAGATGCTTCCTCTTGCAAAGTTTCTTCCAGGGTGGCTCCCCAGTGGGGTCTTCTGAGGAGGACTCAGGAGAAAGGGTTCCTTTCAAGGGAAGGTCTTGTAGCTCCCGTGCCTGAGATCCCAGAGTAGGGGGTTGGGACAGCCGCATGCTAGAGGGGGGGGGGTTCTGGTTCCAATGCCAATGGTGTTAACTGTAAGCCTGTAGAAGCGAGGACCCTCTCCATCACTTGGAAGGCAGGCCCACTGGAAGAGAGATGGGAGCCCAGAACTGAGAAGGGGCAACCTCGGAACTGGGGTCACATCCCACCCCGATGAGCTCACCTCCAGGCGAGGAGCTCCGAGAGGACCAGTAGCTGCCGGAGCCAGGACTGTAGATGGCGCCATAGAAAAAACTTGGCGCTGATCTAGGTGCTACGGTGTCGACAGCCCAATCACTGCTCCAAGGGTGCACCAGTTCCGAAGGAGCCCTGGGACCAAGAGTTATCAGAGCCAAAAGGGAAGCCTCAGCTGTCAGATGGACATCGGTACCGAAAACTCTGAAACCTGGGAGGAGGTCAGATGAGAATAAATAGGTGAATATGCCAGAAAATCTTCTGTTCCAAGGGGGAGGGAAGACCTAGATGGGATCGGTAAGCCTCTAGCTACCAAAAGCTAGTCCATAACCCCCACTTCATCTTGTTCAGAAAGACTCCTGGTGGATCTGATGGACACTGCTGATGGAGACTCTGGTCTTTCAAGAAAAAGACTGAATTGCTGCCCCAAAAAAGGGTCATAAAATGGGGAAACACCTTGTTCTAGCAAGGTGCTCAATCTTTGGAACCACAGGTGACAACTTAGTTGAAGCCGAGTAAGTCATCAGTACCGTGGCCGGGGATGGTGCCGATGCTGGTATAGGAGTGGGAGCCTGTGTCATGATCAAGGTCAGCACTGGAGAAGACAGAGACTCCAGTGCCGAAACTGTCTGCACCAACGGTGCAGAAGAAGTCTGGTGTCAATTCAGTTCTGAAGAGGACGGAGATGTCGGCACCGAGTGACTCCATTTTTCTTTATGTTTTTTAACATCCTTTTGACTAGGAGGTGGTGAGACCTCCATCCCAGAGAGAGCCTCCGAGAAGGGTGTTTTCAACATGCCATTCAAAATGAGTTTGTGCTTGCATTCAGTTAACGTATGGTTGCTGAAACCAGAGCAAGTATCACAAGACACGTTAATATGGTCGACGCCCAAACAATAAACAGACTGGGCATGACTGTCTGAGTTGGGCATCTTTCACCCACACTTATCACACTGCTTAAACCCTAGTTTTACTTTATCAAACATCATGGAAAACACACAAAACACTATAGACCTGAACTACAAATACAACTAACAAAAAACAACGGCAAGGTTATAGTAGAAGAGTTTTTTTTTTTTTTTTTTTTTTTTTAATAAACAGATAGAAAGAAGGAGTACCAACAATGGTACTAAAGTGGTATGGAAAGGGCCTACTGAGGTAGGGGAGAGGGACAGTACCAATGATGGTACGAAAGAACTACCGAAGTTAGATGGTAGGTTTTAGTAAGAAGTATATAAATTTAAAGACAAACAGATAAGCTTAAAGAAAACTGACTAGATGAAGGTAATTATATTAATAAACCACAAAAACACTATACTTAGCTTGAGGGAAAGGCTTGGCACACCTGACGAGGAACACGGCAAACGAGATCTGGAGCGAATATGAGAGGGGCATTGTGGGTAGGACTTAGCTGACAGTTTTTGGCTGGAGTGAGCTTGGTACTGGCTGTGTCGGTTCCGAGGACGGAACCGAAGTCCTGTGAGTAAGGAATGAATGAAGATTTACAACATCAGATATGATTTTAAGTGCTATACAAACCAGAGACACTCATATGCATTGCTGATTGCCTTACACAATTGCTGTCTCAATCTCGATTACAAACGCCAGACTCAAGTTATGTTTACAAGCAAAAAGACCCTTTAGGGGGACTCTTTTGGGGGACATTTTTAAAACTATAAGCAGACTAACTAACCCCATTTGAGAAGATATTGCACTCAAAGTCAAAGAAAATCAGATGAAAAAAACAGGCAGCACTGACTGAAAAGGAGGCCAATGATACTCATATATCAAAACTCATTTAACTGACCAACAGTTTCAATGCAGTGTGAAAATTTTATAAGGGCATACACTTCGGTGTGCATGATGGCTTTCTGGTTATGATCTCTGCATCACAGATGGTGTTTGATCCTGGTTGTTATTCACTGTCTGCATGGAGTCTGGATGGTCTTCTGTGTCTGTGTGAGTTTTCTCTAGGTACTCTGGTTTCATCCTGCCTCTCAAAAACATGCTGGTTGATTGGTTACTTTAAACTGTTCATATATATATTGAGTCTACCCTTGTCCTTGTGCCTGAAGAGAGCTCATAATTACCAGTTCACGCACCTTATTACCAAATTAATAAATTAAAACAAAAAATAAATAAAAGCTTTAGCACAGTTATACACCAGCAGACATCACCATTAACAGCAGCATGACAACAGTATTGGCCTATGCAAATGAACCATACAGCTACTGTAATACTTGTCATATTGGTTTGTAAGTAGCCCATATGTTATGATTTACTGCTGTAGTGTCCTATCCTTTATGAAATATCAGAATCACAATTTAAAAATATAAGAACAGATTGGGGCTGATACAAGAAAATAGTTTTATTCAAAGAAGGGCTGTGACATAATGGAATAACCATTTACAAAAGGTGTTTGATTCAGAACTGTGAGAAGAATTTTAGGTGGCATAAAAGGGAGAAAAAGCTGTCTTAATAAAGAGGAAACATGTATGATGCAGCCTGAGCTCTGGGTCCAAGCAGGCAAAGGACTGATAATGTGATCCAGATACAAAACCTTAAGGAATGCCTGGAGTTTGGATGAACAGGCATGTCATGATAAGCATCTTTTAAATCAAAGTTACTAGGAAATGTGAAATAGGAAGAAGAGGTAACAGGTTGTGAAGTGACAGCATTTTGAATTTGGGCCCTACCACAAGCAGGTTTAGGAAAAAAAAGATCAATAACTGGTCTACAAGCACTTTATTTCTTTGGCATTAAAACATTTTTTATTTTACATTTGTTTACCAGGAAAGTCCGACTTGGAATGAAGCCAATTTTCAGCGGAGGCCTGGGGAGAAATGCTCCCGATGCATGTCTTTGAAAACATGAGAGGAAACTGGAGCAACCGGAGACCCACATGAATGCAGGGACATGCAGACTCCGCATAGAAGGAACTCTAGCCGAGAACTGAACGAGAGAACCTCTTGCTGTGAGGCGACAACGCTACCATTGCACCACTGCACCATCCTTGAATAAAAACCTTTTCCCACTTGGGAAAGAGGAACTGGTTTTATCCCTAGGGCAACCATATGATGGAGGTCAAGTAGAAATAAGAGTTTGGTCTGGTGGACGAGGGATTATTCCCTGAAAAGGAGGACTTTCCTCTCACAGCCATGAGTAACTTTGATGAATGATATTAAAAACCCATCTGGCTGAAACTATCAGTTGTAAAAGTGAAAACTGGAGATTCAGTCTTTCTGGAAGGAAAAGGGACTAAAAGGTTGGGGGGGGGGTGCCTTAGTCATTCTGACCTGCCAGACTGTCCTTGATTTTGGATGTTTCCTGAATTTTCGGGGCATTCTCTTGCCATTTCTTCTCAAACATCTGTTTACCTGCATTTTGTTGAGACTGTTTAGTTTGTCTTTTGCCAAATGTGGGTGAGGGGTTACAGAATCCCTTAAACAATTTGGAAAAACAGGGGTGAAAACTATTTAAAGATTCCCAACAGCAACTTAGCCCTTTCATCAGACTTTTTGATCATCTCTGCAGCAGAGGGACCAAAAACCAAATCTCTATCCAAAGAAGAATCTAAAATATCACTTTTAATATCAACTGGGAGGTTCTAAGAATGCTGGCATGGAATCCTCCTCAGCACAGTGCCAATGGCCAAAGCCCTTGAAGAAGTATCAGCTGAATTATACATGCACAAACACACACACACACACACACACACACACACACACACACACACACACACACACACACACACACACACTGTAAACAATGACTAGTGACTTATACAATAGAAGAAACTAAATTATTTAAGGCAGATTGTTACTCACAAGAAGAAACCGTAGACAAAATATACCTCAGTACTTTCACAATTAGAGCAAACCTTAAAATACAAGCCTGACAATTCAAAAATTCTGAAAAATCAAAGTTGCAGAAGTAAATACTTTCCCCCAATACTTATAGATAAGCTTCCCATCCTTATCATAAAGAGTAGGATAGGAATTAACTAAATGTTTAGCAGCATAGCTGGTGGGTCAGGTTTAGGAAGACTGTATACAAACTTAAAAGAAGGAGGAACTTTATGCATCCTATCAGCCTTTGTAGGGGCAGCTGGCTGACAATCAGAAAATTGCATTCAGTAATGCACACATCCTCCAAAGCTGAGAGAACTAATGAATAGGTGAAGATTCTGGAAATTCCTTCTGTAACAGCTCATAGTATTTTCAGAGGGGCTGGGAAACCTCAGTGTATACATACCCTCACAGGGAGAATCAGAAACTGAGCTCTCCTCTGAGTCTGAATCAGAAATCCAAGAAGAAAACCCTATATCTTTTCCTTAATGTGGTGTACTGTAAGGAGAGAGATAATATAAATTATAAAAGACTTTTAAGCAAAAACAGCATATTTCTCTAAAATTCACGATTTAAAAAATGAATCTTCTGACTGCAGACAACGGTAAATAGCACAACAATTTCTTTGAAGTGTTGGTTAAGAGCTCCTGAATTACAGTTACAGCTTTGACAATAAACACTTGCAGTACTACAAACTGACATCCCACAAGTCTGCAAGTTAGCTAGTTTCTGTGGTTGGATGTATATAACTGCTGCAAATAGCTTAAAACATGCTCTGAGAGAAACACATATGGGGTAACTCAGGGAAAATGGAAGTACTCTTTTTACAGAAGTATGAAGGATGCTGCCTATGATGCTCACATAATAGGATGGAATACAACAATTATTTATGTCTAGCATGACCTATGCAATGGTGACATTAGATGGATTCTGGGAAGTGGATATGAAGGCAGTAAAACAAGATCATGTTAATACAGTCGGCTCTATGATGACCATTTTGTGGAAAACTAAATTAAAATGTTATAAGAAGCACATAAAATGATTTTGAGGCATTAAAATAGCTCAGAAAACAAAAATGCAATTGAAAAAAAAAGAAGTTATGTCCTTACCATAACGTTCCATGTGAGTTGTTCATCTCACCTTTTTGTTCTTACACGTGGGGTCGGAGCCGATCCCTCGGCTCCGAATCGGCCGCTTTTCAAGCTCAGACTCTCAGAGAAGCTCGAGACCCAGTGAATATCCCATGATGCCCTTCTATGAGTCTCCAGATCTAGTATGCTGCAACCAAGATAGCCTACCGACAGAATATGACTATAAAGTCTACCTACTCAGGTAACTCCAAGAGTAGAAGGATAGAAGAAGAGCAGGAATGTATAAACAGACTGACAGCTGAACCAATCTACCAAGGCAACCATCTCACTCGACTGGAGGGGGAAGGTGGGCAGGAATGTAAGAACAAAAAGGTGAGATGAACAACTCACATGGAACGTTATGGTAAGGACATAACTTCTTTATGTGAAGTTGTTCTACCTCGTCGTTTTGTTCTTACACGTGGGTAGCATCCCAAGCACCCTAATCCTGGGTGGCTCACGGGAGAACATTCCTGAGCACAGTGGAACCAAACGTAGCCCTGTCCCTGGAGGTCTTATCCACTTTGTAATGAGTGATAAATGTGTGAGGTTTTGACCACGTGACAGCTGCACAGATGGTACCTAAAGGCAAGTGAGCTGCATGAGCTAATGATGTAGAAACAGCTCGTGTAGAATGGGCTTTGATGTTGGTTTCTAATGACTGATTAGTGGAAGTATAAATGAATCTGATGCAATCAGAGAGCCACTTGGATAGAGTGATTTTTGATACTGAGCAACCTTTTTTATTGTCTGCATAAGACACGAAGAGTTGGTCCGATTGTCTGAAATCCTTCGTTCTATCCAGATAGAACCTCAGTTGTCTATGTACATCAAGCTTGCGTAACATATATTCTAGTTTGTTGGTATGGTGTTTGAAGAAGGTTGAGAGCTCAATGGATTGATTTAAGTTACTTTCCGAAGAGATCTTGGGAAGAAAGGTAGGATTAGTTCTGAGGGACACTCTATCAGGGTGAAAAATCAAATATGGGGGTTTGACGGACAAGGCTTGAAGTTCGGAGACCCTACGTGCAGATGTGATGGCTACCAGGAATAGTGTTTTCCAAGACAAAAACTTTACATAACAAGATGAAGCAGGTTCAAAGGGAGCAAGCATCAGTTGGGATAAAACCAGATTCAAATTCCATGCGTAGACAGGATGCCTAATAGGTGGCCTGAGATGGTGGGTTCCTTTTAAGAATGCTTTACAAAGCCTATGCGACATGATGTTAGAGCTCACATGAAAGTTTGAGATAGCAGCCAATTGAACTCTAATGGTGGCAGCAGCCGCGCCTTCATGGAACAATGACGACAAGAATTCTAAGATGGTATGGATAGGTGCTACATAAGGGTCAGTGTCATGTTGAGAAGCCCAGTGAACAAATCATTTCCATTTGCTGTTATATCGTTTCCTGGTAGATAGCTTATGAGATGAAACTATAATATGTTGGACCGCAGAAGACAACTCATGTGACCTGGTTAATGTGGGAATCGGAGCAGCCAAGCTGTCAGTTTCAGGGACGTGAGGGAGGGGTGGAGAACTCCCAACGAATGAGTCAGAAGATCCGGCACTGGGTCCAGGATCCATGGTTCTTCCACTTGATACTTCCACAGGAAGGGAAACCAAATCTGCCGAGGCCAAGATGGGGCTATTAAAATCACAGTCCTTTCTAGACGTTTGGCTTTCTGCATGAATTTGGGAATTAGAGGTATTGGCGGAAAGGCATATAGAAGACCCGGGGGTCGTGTATGAGCGCATCCCTCGGTTCGTTCCCCAGTGGGGGATAAAGGGCAAAGTAGCTGCTGCATTTGGCATTTATTGGAGATGCAAATAGGTTGCAGCAAGGCTGGCCCCATCTGCGGAAAATGTTTTCCGCCACTTGTTGTTTGAGAGACCACTCGTGAGGCAACAGCATGGCTCTGCTTAGTTTGTCCGCTATCACGTTGGATGACCCCGGGATGTGCGTTGCTATCAGAAAGCATCTGGTGGATACAGCCCATTGCCAGAGCCTTAGGGCCTCCTGGCATAAAGGGTACGATCTGGTTCCCCCTTGTTTGTTGATGTACCAGATGACTGACATGTTGTCCATCTGGATAGCAATTGTGCCCGGAGGAAGAGAATCGTGAAAGTGTTGCAACGCTAGGAACACCGCTCTCAGCTCTAGGACATTTATATGCAAGTGCGTTTCCATGACTGACCAAGTGCCTTGGACCGTCTTTTCCTGAAATAGCCCCCCCACCCTATCAGGGAAGCATCCATGGTCACTGTGGCTGTGGGTTGGGGAAGAACGAAGGGACATCCGATTGTCACTTGGTTGCTGTTCAACCACCAACTAAGATCTTTCTTGCAAAGATTCTTTAACCGGATCTCGTGTGACATGGGTAATTGTTGGTAAGACCATTGTGTGAAAAGTAACCACTGGAGATTTCGCATGTGCATGTGGCCTAACGGAACTGCTATCAATGTGGCTGCCATTGTGCCTAAAAGCTGTAGTATCTGGGATGCTGGAGCTTTGTTGCGGGCTAGGAGACTGGATAACTGTTTTTTGAGAGTTATGATTCTTGATTGGGGCAACCTGATCCTTGCATCGATGGTGTCCAGTTCTGCTCCTATAAATGTAATATGCTGCGAGGGTGATAGCGCAGATTTTTCGAAATTTAGGGTTATGCCCAACTGAGAACAAAGGTCTATGGTGTAGTCTCTTGCTTGGATTAGTTGATGCCTGGAGGTGCCGGTGAGGAGCCAGTCGTCCAGATATGGAAACACCCAGAATCACAACTGTCTCAGGTGAGCCGTGACCACTGCCATACATTTGGTGAACACCCTGGGGGCTGTGGTGAGACCAAAGGGCAGGGCTCTGAATTGATAATGACTGGCCCCCAGCCGGAATTGCAGGTGATCTCTGGATGATCTGTCCATTTTGATGTGGTAGTAAGCATCCTTAAGATCTATAGAGCACATCCAATTGCCCGTTGCTAGGAATGGGAGAATCCACTTCAGCGTGACCATCCAGAACTTTTCTTTCTTGACGAAGGTGTTGAGTTTGCTGAGGTCTAGTATGGGCCTCCAGTCCCCTGTTTTCTTTGGAACTAAAAAGAACCTTGAGTAAGTTCCGGATCCTCTTTGGTTTGCCGGGACTGGCTGGATGACTCTTTTGTCCAGCAGCTTTTGAATTTCTACGGCTGCTAGTTTTCTCAGACTGGGTGGTACATCTGGTATCTTTGTACATATAGGTGGGGTTTTTAAAAAGGGAATGTAATAACCTCTGGCAATGACGCTTTTTACCCAGGAATCTGTTGTAATGTTTGGCCAGGTGTTTGGATATAAAGCCAAGTGGCCCCCGACTGCCTCCAGAGTAGGACAGCCAGGCTTCCTTTCAGGAACACTGATAGGGCTTACCAGAGAACTGATCCCTGTTGCCCTGGTTTTGTGGACCACCTCTGCCGTTTGGACAGCGTCTTCCATTTCTGCCCCCTCCTCTGCCTCTAGAGGGAGTATCAGTAGGTGTATTTTGGAAAGCTCCTTGAGGTTTTCGGAACCACATTTTCCCACTTCGTTTCCCTTTGGGGTACGGTCTGGTTGGAGTGGAAAAACGGACCCCTACAGCAGACAGAGTCTTCCCTTCCTGTTCACACCTAGTAAGTGTCTCCTTAACTTTGGTTCCGAACAAGGCGGACCCGTCAAATGGGGTATTGACAAATGAAGATTTAAAGGCTTCCACAAAGGAGCAAAGGCGCATCCAGGATTGCCTCCGAAGAGCTATCACTGAGCCTGCAGCCCTACTCAATCCATCGGCAGCATACGAAATGAGATGCATGGATGAGTTTACTATCGAATTAAGGGTGTTGAGCTGTGCAGTCACCTTTTCAGAGACTGCATCAGCTGTATTACCCTGAAGAGTATCTCCCAGCTCTTTTATGATATCTCGTTGAAGGCGGGTAAAATGTGTCAGGTAGTTGAGCGACCTCATGGAAAATGCTGCAGAACTAAATATGCGTTTCCCATACCTGTCCATCATCCTAGAATCTCTATTAGGAGGATGGACAGCAGAAGAGGTTTCCGACATCTCTTTCTTGGTGGCCGCCGCCACCACCATGGCATCAACTGGGACTCCTTTTGTAAGAAAGGCCTTGTCAGTGGGGGAAGTAATAAAATTATTGGGCCTCCTAGGGACCGGTTCCACTGAGTCAGGAGACTCCCACGCCCTTCGAGCAACTAGCTCCATCAACTCATCGAAGGGCGGAGTAACCCAGGAGGTGGATGGCTGAGATCCGAAGGCCTTCAGGAGAACTGACTTGTCCTCAGAAGGGGCAAGGGACTGCCAATCACCCCATTGCCTTAAAATTTCCAATATGTCTGCGAATGAGACATCTTCTGAGGGGGATTGTGGGGACCCTTCTGATTCCTCCAAGTCGGTATCCGATGTCAGAGATTCCTGAGGGGAATCCAAGTGCCTCCTCTTGCACAATCTCTTCCTAGGAACTTCATCAGTGGGGTCGTCCGGTGAAGTGCCTAGAGAGGAGGGGCCACCCAATGGGGATACCTGAGGTCCTGGATCTCGAGGGGATCTGCGGGGAATAGGTAGAACGAGGCCCCTTGGGGGAAGGGGAAGACAGATTCAAGGAGGTAGTGGTCTTGGCAGCCATGACCTTCCTCATGGCATCTTAAGCACCAGAATCCCGGTGAGAGAAGTCAGTCAGCTCCGAAGAGACCGGCAGCTCTCCCCGGTCCCAGGCCCCCGCTCCAATCCAGGGGATGGGGCTGAGGCCACCTGCGCTGAAGCCCCAAGTGGAAGAGTCGGAACCGAGGTATCGGTTCGACTCTCCACCCCAGAGCTGGCGAGGGACTGTCGGCCCTGAGACTCGCCGGTCGGGTCCGAGGAGATCAAGGTCGATGGAGCCAAGGAAGGAGGATCGAACCTCAGCTCCAAGGGTTCTACCAGTTCCGTCTGCCCTGGCTCTGAATGCTCGATTGGCTTCGGAGGAGGAGGTGGAGAAGCCATGGGAGGGATTTCAGGCTTCGAAGCCGAATGGCTCGAAGCAGAAAGCATTTTGGCCAGGGCCGGGTTCTCTAAAAGCCTCTTGACCACTTGGTCCAGATCCACATCGGAAAGCCTGGAAGAATGAGTCGAGGGATGGGTCGAAGGGGCCGAAGGTGGAATCAATTGAAGGATTGGAGACTGAGGGGTCTCCAATATCGGTTCCACAACTGGACCCCGAGGTAAGGACTCGATACATGGCTCCAAGGACTGTGGAGCCGATGCACGGACCATACTTGAGGAACTCGGAGCCAATGACTTGGGCTCCGAGGATCCTTTAGAAGACTTCGACCCCTTTGAAGCCTTGGAAGAGGTGTCAGCCTTATCTAAAGAAGCCTGAAATTCAGGCTTCAGGAGTCCTCTATCCACCAATTTCCTACGTCTTTCCAGAAGGACCCTGGTGCTAAAAGAATGGCAGATAGAGCACACCTCTTGTAAGTGTACAGCGCCCAAACAGTACACGCAGGTGGAGTGGTTGTCTGTAACCGACATTTTCGGACCACACACACACCTATTAAACCCTGACTTTTGTTTTTCTGACATGTCTACATCTATAACTAGTACAAAAAACAAGTATAATATGAGTATATATATATATATATATATATATATATATATATATATATATATATATATATATATATAAACACTCTATAAGTTACTCTACATATTATGAATAATAGTTCGGTTAACTAGTAAAAGTATACTACTATAAGATATAAACTAAACTACCACTCTATTGTGTATAACACCCACACACACACATACACACACACACACATACACACACACACACACACACACACACACACACACACATACACACATACACACACACACACACACACACACACACACACACACACACACACACACACACACACACACACCGGCTGACAGAGCCCTGTCACGCCCAAAAGAAAGGCCTAAGCCTGAGGAAAAAAGGACTATTTAAAAGTTCTAACAATTTAAACTAACTATAATCCTAACACTATACTATTTAACACACTACTATATATATATATATATATATATATATATATATATATATATATATATATATATATATATATACACACACACACACAAAGGATTTTTTTTGAAGAGAAAGATAACTATAATAGAAAATTAAAGTCACTGGCCCGAGCTAACTCTGACGAGCTGTTGAGCCATTGCAGCGGCAAACTAGATCTGGGGACTCATAGCAGGGCATCATGGGATATTCACTGGGTCTCGAGCTTCTCTGAGAGTCTGAGCTTGAAAAGCGGCCGATTCGGAGCCGAGGGATCGGCTCCGACCCCATGTGTAAGAACAAAACGGCATGATAGAACAACTTTACATCACATTTTTTTATTCCAAGTTGGAGTTTTCCTTTAACCAAGCTTTTTATCATTGTGAATAATTGAACAATTGAAGGATTCTATTTCATGACTCAGACTGGCAGTAATAAATAAAGGTAACAGAAATAAGTAAATGAAAGTTATAAACACATAATAATGATAAATATGTCTTGTTTGCTTCCATCCTCCTCATCTGATGGGTCTTTTGATCCAACCAGATCCAACATCAGTCAGTCTATAGACCTTTGGATCCAAGGCTTAGGTGCCTCTCCTTACCCATATTTCCCCTTCACGTACTGAATTACCTTAGATTTAGTATATATGCTTACTACAGAAAGACATAAAACATTTCTGAAAAGGAAAAAATCCTGCCTGTATGTAAATGCAAAGCAGGCGTACAGATCATAGTTGCAATATGAGAAGGCTCCAGTGAGATCAGTGCAGTCACTCCAAAGCCAAGAAATTGTGAAGATGAAAAATCTGGTAGGGAGATGGAGGGGGAGGGAAAGTTGCGGAGGACGGAAGCAGACAACAAGGATCTATTATTACTGTAAGCAAATAACTTTTGTATCTGATGTTATCTCATCCATCCTCAACTGATGGGGCAGAGTCTCCAGCTACTCCAAACTTTTGGTGATGTCATAGAAGGATATTCCAGAGAATGGCTGAACCAAAAGAGGCTCCAGTTCATAGTGAGAGATAAAGGTAGGTTCATTAGGCCAAGCAGTTGCTGTACAAATGTCATCAACAGGTACAGCGAAAAAGTATGTTGCAGAAGTAGCAACCGACCTGGTACAATGAGCAAAATTAAACCTTTTCCCTTATAGACATGAGAAATACAGTCAGATAGCCATCTTGAAAGAGTCACTTTCAAAATTCCTTTTCCCAATTTAATTGAAGAGAAGGACACAAAAAGTTGGTCAGTCTTTCTAATATTCTTGGTTCAGTGCAAATAAAACCTAAGCTGTTGGTGCATATCCAAAAGATGTAGCTTGTTCTCTCCTTTATTGGAAAAATGAGATAAGAAAACAGGAGGATTAATGGCCTGATATAGCAAAAGTTCTGAAGACACCCTGGGAAGAAAAAGAGGAATTGACCCTAAGTGATACCCTACCCGTGTGGAAATCAAATAAGGGGGCTTATAAGAGAGAGCTTGGCGTTCTGATATCCTACAAGCTGAAGTAATCACCACTAGAAAAAGTGTCTTCCAACACAGATATTTCAATTCAACTGTAGCTGCAAGCTCAAAGGGAGGTCTCATCAAAACCTGAAGGAGGATGGTAATGTCCTATGGTGGAACTGGATCCCTAAGAGGAGGACAGAGAAGAAAGGTGCCCTTAAAGAAGGCCATAGAGAACTTCAATGAAGCAAATGGAGTTTGATTTTTCTCCTATGTGAAAGCTGGAAATGGCAGTCAACTGGGATTGACTGTTAAGCAGCTAGTACCATCACAAAAAAGGCCAGCCAGAAAATCTAAGGGAGGAGCTATGTCCCTGCTAGATGCCCAAAAAGAAAATCTCTTCCACTTACTTCTTTATACTTTTCTAGTAGAAGGTTTCTGTTAAGATGTTAAAATATGAACAACCTGTGACAAAAGCCTGGACTGTCTAACCATAATAGGAACTGGAGAAACCATGAGGTTAATTTGAGAGCTCAATATCCAGGTGAGGCACTCCAGATAGGTGAGAGAGGAGGTCCGGAGTTGGGTTCAGCACCCACGGACAGTGAATCAGATGAGGCCAAAGATGGGGAAACTTCGCCTGTCTTGGCCAAAATGGGGTGATGAAGAACAATGTAGTCTTGCTCCACATTACTTTCTGCAGGAAATTTGCTATCAAAGGAGTAGCAGGATATGCATACAGGAGGCCAGGTGGGTCAATTTGTGGACAAAAGCATCCCTCAGGGACCCCCACCCTTGGAGATCAGGGCAGAGTAACTGCTACATTTGGTGTTGGAAGGGGTGCAAACAAACTGCAGCAAGGTCAGACCAAGTGGTCGAAAATCTGCTCTGCCATGTCTGGACTGAGGGACCACTCATGATGCAAGTGAATGGACCTGTTCAACTTGTCTGCTAACACAATGAACTGCCCCAGGATATGTGTTACTATCAGACAGTGGTGAGAAGACATCGCCCACTGTCAAATCCTCATGGCTTCTCAACACAATGGGTATGAGCATGTTCCCACTGGCTTGTTGATGTATCAAACCACTAACATGTTACCTGTTGGTATGACTATCACACCTATGGAGAGTAAGTCCTGGAAAACATCCAGTGCTAGGAGGAGTACTCTCTTCTCCAGGATACTGATGTCAAGATTGGACTCTGTGGGAGACCACATACCTTAGACCATTTTTCCCATTAAAATGCCCCCACCCAGCTGGGAAGTATCTGTAATCACTGTGGCTTGTTGGGAAAGTGGAATAAAAGGGTGACCCTGTAAGACCAGTGGGGAGTCTGGCCACTACTGAAAATGATTTCTGTATGAGGCACACTGGAAGGGTCATTGGTTAAGAACTTAACTACCACTGGACTGCGAGAGTCCATTGCAAAATCTAATGTAAAACCAAACTAGAGGGAAGTGATGGAGACTGCCATCAATCTTAGGAGACACACTATGCCCCTGGCCATGGGGTCTGATGGGAGAGTACTATCATTACCTGATGTTGGAGTGTGAGAATCCTCGATTTTGGTAGTCTGGCTATCTGCAATGTGGTGTCCAGATGAGCCACAATGAATTCTAGAGTTTTAACAGGCTGTAGTTTTGACTTTATCATGCTGACAATTATTCTCAGGTTGGAAGAGAGCTGGAGAAAGATCCCTGGCCTGAATAAGGAGAGTCCTAGTGGCAGCAGTTACAAGCTAGTCATTTAAATATGGGAACACATGGAACCCCTGCAGTCTGAGATGAGTTACAACCACTGCCATACACTTGATGAACTCGGGGGGGGGGGGTGACCAACAAACAGTGTTTTGAACTGGAACTGACTGGCTCCCATTCAAAAGTGGAGGAACCTCCTGGAGCTTCTGTTCAGCTTGATTTGACAGTAGGCATCCTGGAGGCCTACTGAGCACATCAAGTTGCCCTTCCTTAAAAGGAAAATAATGGACCTAAACATGACCACCCAGAACCTCATCTGTTTCACATACTGGTTTAGGTGGCTGATGTTCAGAATGGGCCTGAGGTCCACAATTTTCTTTGGTACTAAAAAGAATCTTGAATAGACTCCAGATCCTTTCTGGTCTGGTGGCATCTCCTGGATTAGTCATCTGTCTATCAGCTTTTTTATTTCTTGTGCTGCAGCCTTCCATTGCATGAGTGGGATGCCGGGGAAGACTTTCTGAGTAGGGGGGAGATAAAGGAATGTAATTGTATAGCCTCTGATTATGATTCTCTGCATCCAAAAATCTTGGGTTTTGGATGTCCAGGCTAAGGGGTGCAAAGGCAAGCCACTGGGGGTAGAAAAGCAAATCCCAATGGCAGACAAAGTCTTGCCAACCTGTTTGCTTGTAGACAGTGTCTCTTTAACCTTTGGTCCAATAGAGTGGAATCGTCATATCCATCATCATCATTAATGAA
Source organism: Protopterus annectens (assembly GCF_019279795.1). Classification (NCBI taxonomy): domain Eukaryota; kingdom Metazoa; phylum Chordata; order Ceratodontiformes; family Protopteridae; genus Protopterus; species Protopterus annectens. The sequence goes on from NC_056740.1 coordinate 342,395,091, forward strand.
AACTGTCCTAAAGTGTTTTGTGAAGTTGTAGAGATGCATTCAGACATTCTGGTACGTAGCTATGCTGGTGCCTGCTACTCTTGATGTGATATCAACCATATTAGAAATAAGGTGCATGGACACATTCAACAGACATTGGTGGGTGGTCAGCTGAAAATCCACTGATTTCTTATCTTCCATAGATAAGGAATCTGAGATGGTTTGGGCTAATTCCTTTGTCAAGTTCCTCTGAGCTTGGTTACATGAGACAAGTAATTCAGTACCTTGAGAGCAAAGATTGCTGAAGTATACACCCATTTTCCAAATCTGTCTAACTCTGTGGACTCTCTATTATGGGGATGGATAGTAGAGCTTTCATCAGCCAGCTCTTTCCTGGTAGCCACTGCTACAATCATGTAGTCTACTATAGGACCTTTGCTCCAGAAAAGCCTATTTGTAGGGGAACCAATATCTTGTTGGGTTTACACAGAAATGGTTCAACCACATCCAGTTCCTTCCAATTTCATTTCAAAACCAATTCCAATAGTTCATTGGTGAGAGGCACCACCCAAGAAGTAGACGAGCAAACTCCAAAAACTTTTAGGAATACTGATTTTTCCTGGGAGGCAGCGTTGATGGGCTACCCAGTCTTCAGTCTCAGCAACTTCATTATCTCACCAAAGGAGACCTCCTCAAGAGGGATCTATAGGACCCTTCCCCTCATCAAAATCAGTAGTTCACATGCCTCCTATTGCATACATGCTTGCAATGTACCTCCCTAGCTGAATGCTCTGGGGAGGATTCCAAAGCAGATGGGGAGTCCACAGTCTAGACTGCCTTGAGACTTCAAGATGCTGGCCATCCTGACATAGCAGGAACAGAAGACAAAGGAGCCAAAGAACTCCATGGTGGCAGGGACAAATCTGAGTGGGAAAAGGACTCCTGCTGCCTAGAATCTCTTGAAGGCCTCAAATGCCAATGCCAAGACAGGTCTCAAAGTGACTCCTGCAGGTTCTGAGGAACCTGACAAAGGCAAGCTGTGAGAGCTCATTTGGCTCATATCTGAAGCCAGCACTTGAGCCATGCTTTCAAGATCTGATCGGCTGAGAAGAAGGGATGGATCCCAAAACTTCAGAGTCCACCTTGATCCCACAGCTCTGGCTATGACTCCTTGGCTCTTAGACCCATCATAGTTCAAAGCAGTCTGAGTTAATTGAGTCAGTGACGCAGTCAGAGGCAAAGCAGCCCAGTCTTTCAGACCCAACACAGACATACCTTGCTGTCCATCTGCTACAGGGCCACCGAATCTGATGGTCCAATTGGAGAAGGAGTCATGATCAAAGAAGGCAGGACAACTCCCAACCCTCTGACAGTGGTCAGCACTGGGAGGATCCCCAGATGGATCTGAGTCCTCAAAAAGGTCCTCATCCTTCCGTTGACATCTATCTTCGATAGGCTCCTGCAGGACCACACCAATATCAGGAAAGAATCTATAGAAGGGTCTTTGAAACCCTTTGGAAGGATTTCTCCTACAAAACAGACACATAAGCTGTGGTTAACAGGCTCAGGAGAGAACCTGGGTTAGGAACTAGTAGGAGTCAGAAAGTTAATTCCAATGGGCTGTGATGTCAAGGATAGATCTGATGACTTTGGAATTTGTGCAGCCAGTCCAGATGTCCCCAAAGGATTGGGCGGACATTTCCTCAAAGACTCCTTTTCTTTGTGTTTTTCTTTCTCCTGTTCCTTACCAGTTTCTTTCTTTTTCCTTGGATTTCTACCCCTTGGTCTTATTGGATGTCTTTTTAGTGGAGGGAGCAGGAGAAGAAGATAGCAAGGGGTTAACTTCCTCTGCAGTGGCAGTGAGAAGCCCTTTAAGGGTGAGTTTAGATCAACTATTGGTAAGAGCTCTGTCCCCAAAGGCAGAATAGGCTGAGCAATCCTCCCCCATGTGTACAACTCCTAGGAAGTAACACATTTGGAATGGGCTTTTTGTGAGGGGCTCTTATGCACATAGAAGATGCATTTTTTCAAGCTGGATGCCAAGTCAGACATCCTGACTACTAACACCCTACTGCAATAGTTAGCAACAACAATAACAGTGGCAAGAATAAATACAGAAACTCCTACTTCTCTAAGCCACACAAAAACTATTAAAATTAACTACACCAATAGCTTTAGATAAGCCAACAGTAACACGTAACTAAAGGGTGGGAAACAAACACTAATTCTAAGAAGGGAGGGAAGATATATACATATTTTAATGGAGAGGAAAGAAAGGATGAAGAAATACACTGTGTGCTATCTTACACTGAGAGCTAGGAAAAAGGCACAATAAATAAATAATTTATCTGACCACTATCCTTCACACAATGAGCCAAGAGATCCATGTCTGAAGTGCCTGAGTGGCAAACAGGATCTGAGGTAATTCAGGACATGCAGGGAAATTATGGGTAAGGGAAAGAGCCTGAGCCTTTGATCCAAAAGTCTGCAGAGTGGCTGATGTCAGATTTGGTCGGATCCAAAGTCCTATTAGTTGAGAACAGACAGAAGAGACAACATCGGCTCACACAGAATCAAGCCTGTTGTAAGAAGTGGAATTCAACATGGCAAATGATGAAATTACACAGGAAAATCATGAAATTAAGCAATGAATTATCAAGACAGAGTAATTATGGAGAAACTGTAAGCAGAATTGAAAGATACCTTTCATGCTAATATAAGTATAGTCAGTGAGCAACTTGCTGATTATACAGCAGAAGTTAAAGAATGAAATGAGAAAATTGTACAGGTAATTAATTTATAATCAGATGCTACTGAAACGCAATAGAAAGAAAATATTGATTTAAAAATGGAAATTTAATTTTGTGTTGTAAGAGCTGAAAATATTAAAAGGGAAATAACATGAAGCAGTTGTTCAAATCACTTGCATATCGGAAAAAGAAGGTCAAGACTGCCTGGCTTATGAGCAAGTAAAGTTGGCAGACTAGACTGGTTTACATGTTACTTGGATAAAAATCAAGTAGTACCATAAATGTTGTACCAAACACCATAAAGAAAAAGTATGAAAGACAATTTTTTAAAAATATTTTAGACTTATATGCATAAAGACCAATTTTTGATGTTGATGTAGAGGCAAGAGAAGCTGAGTAAAGCTGGAAATAAACATGCATTTTTTGAAAATGACTTTTTGTACAAAAGGGAAGAAAATCCACAATTATAGTTGCAATAAGAGAATGCAGAATGTGAAAATACATTTATAAAATATATTTAAACTGTATTTACCAGTAATTTTGGATTTTCTTTCCAATTAGATTGAGGATGTTTACTGATGCATAAACATTTTTAAGAAAGATTCAAGAGCCTGAGCAAAATGTGGTATTAAAGGGAGCAAAACAGACAACATGGTGGAGAGTGGAGAAGGAAATGAGAGAGCTGAGAAGCTGGGTATTGTGGCACTGGTTAAGCTAAAACAGTTTCAAAGGTCTGTGCAAGGGAAAGATTCAGGAGCTTTCAGGCACATATGAAACAAAATTAAAGAGGTATAAACACTATGAATAAAAGTGATGGCTGACTGACAGAAAAAAAAAAGACTTGGTATATCTTTAAAAAACACTGTCATATGTCTCTTTGCCAGAAAATTAAATTACATCAGAACATGGTGCATCTACTTCATTTCCTGTTTAACTGTGATTTTTTTTTTCAGGCTGGACAATGTGCTCAATGTGTCTAACTCCAGGGCAGTGGGAAACTCTTATCTTGCGGGAGATAGACTAAAGTAATATGCATTGACTGTTCATTGGACATGCCAAGATGATTTTTCACAAGTTCTGATTGCCAAGTCATAATCAGTAATGTAAATTAATAATAACAGATTATAAAATAAGTTTAAATAATATTAGAATTTGACAAATATGAGCAATTAGAACTGAATGCCTGGGTGACAGATGGTGAGGGCTGGAAATAATGAGATACCTAGCAATATTGAATTTGCCAATGGCTAACAAAATGGAAGCGTCTCTCTGTTACAAAAGAATGCTTGTGTACGTATGTTAGATAAGTAAAGAAAATACATATTTCTGTATATATTTTCATGAGCATGTTAGGAAGATTTCTTTGGCTGGATCTCTCACTCTCTCTCTAAATATATATAGATATATATATATATATATATATGTATATATATATATATATATATATATATATATATATATATGGGTCTACTTTAAAAGCCCGAAACGCTACTTCGCCGACACAAAAATCACCGATGCCAGATAACTGACAACGCACAAAACCGACAACGCAAAACACCGAACACCATAACACCGACACACCGAACGTAAACAACACACCACACTACATAACATACCCACTAGCCCTAACCCAAACCCTAACCCTAAGGTCCGACACTATTGCACACTCACCCTACCTGCACCCTAATCTTAACTCACTTAACCCACCCCTAACCCCAAGGTCCGACACTATCGCACACTTCACCTACCTGCACCCTAACCCTAACTCACTTAACCCACCCCTAGCCCAAGGTCCGACACTATCGCACACTTCACCTACCTGCACCCTAACCCTAACTCACGTAACCCGTCCCTAAACTACAGTCCCTCACTATCACACACTTACCTTACACGAACCCTAACTCTGACACTTACACACACTCACCTTTCCCACAGCCTAACCCGAAATCCCACAATATCGCACACTTACCGAGTCGCGATTGCACATTACCCTTGTCGGTCTTTCCGCTGTCGGCAAATCACCCTGTCGGTAAACTTACCTGTCGGTCGTTTGGTCTTCGTTTTCCGCGTGTCGGGGAATCGTCGGTTCGGTCTTTAGAAGTAGACCCATATATATATATATATATATATATATATATATATATATATATATACTTCCGTGAAATGATTATGGAGTTTTGGTGTCTGTAGAAGGTGGCTGTGTGGTACACAGGCAACATATCTTGATCTGGCCAAGGCCTTCCACACCATTCCCCCTGCTGCATCATGCAGAAGGTAAGTGCATTAAGAAATGGACCACATGATATAAGATGGATAGAAAACTGGGTAAAAGGCAGAACCCATGCAGTGTTGGTTGCAGAAGCCACATCAGAATGTAATAAATTGACAAGTGGTGTCCATTAGGGCTTTGTGCTAGCCTAAGACCTCTCTTTTTTTTTGGCCTTTAATTTTCAGATCTCCAAGAAATGAACCAAGACCTCTGGCTAACTAAGTCTGCAGACAGCTGCAAACTGAGAGCTACTGTTAAGTCATCCACTGACACTCAAACCCTTCAGCCCGAACTCTCCCTGGTAAACTCTTAGTGTACTAAAATGGTCTCAGACTACATGCTAAAATATTTGGTATTGTCACTTTGGCAGACAACCCAAGCTTTCATCATACCATATAGGCGACACACCACTACAAAAGAAAATATAGTCAAAGACCTAGAATTACAGAATGAACTGGCACCCCACCTAAGTACCATGTTCAATCATAGCCTCACCTCAGGCTTTGTGCCTGCTGAATGGCGCACAGCAACGGTTATCCCACTCCACAAGGGGGGAGCCACCACGGATCCCGGGAACTACCGTCCCATTAGCCTGACAAGCCTGGTCTGCAAGGCCATGGAATGTATCATCATGAAACTTATAAACAAAGACATTGGTAATCTCCAAACTCTGGATCCCACCCAGTTCGGGTTTGTAAAAGGCAGATCATGTCTCCTAAACCTGATAGACTTCTTTGAAGCAGTCATCAAAGCTGTAGACAAGGGTAAGGTGGTTCACACAGCCTATCTAGATCTTGCCAAGGCTTTTGACACCATCCCCCACTCTGGAATTATAGATAAACTCACTAAACTAGGTATAAATCCCTAAGTCACAAGATGGGATGCCAACTGGCTCTCTGACAGAACCCACACTGTGAAAGTAGCAGACTCCAAATCCGACTTCAGACCAGTGACAAGTGGAGTACCACAGGGTTCAGTCCTGGGTCCTCTCCTGTTTGGTATCTACTTCTCTGAAGTACAGGCTAACACAGAATGTCTTTGGCTAATGAAGTTCGCAGATGACTGCAAACTAGGAGCCATAATCGAAACTCCTAACAATGTGGACAACCTACAAAAGGGCCTCACTGAGACAGATGCCTGGTGTCAAAGCCATGGCCTCAAGCTCAATGCCAAAAAGTGCATTGTCATCCCCTTTGGTAAAAACTCTGTACCCATGAACTACAACATAGGCGGTAGTCTACTTAACACCGAAAGTGTGAAAAGAGACCTTGGGACACAGGTGGACAGTAGTCTCTCCTTTGATAATCACATCGCCACAGTAGTCAGGAAATCCTTCTATGTGGCACACCTCATCACAAAAGGTTTCTCATCCAGAAAAAAAGAGGTCATTGTTCCTCTCTACTCATCACTCATTAGACCCATTATAGAGTACAATGCCCCTTTTGGTATGTACCTCACAAGACATCTACAACAACTGGAAAGGCCGCAGAAATACCTCAGAAAGAGGATTACCGGCCTCAAACAGATGCCCTACGCAGACCGTCTCAAAAAACTCCAGCTTTACTCAGTTGCATATCGCCTACTCAGAGGTGATCTCTGCCTAACATACAAAGCTATGCCAAACCCAAAGCTGTTGGACATGCTCCACTTAAAGAAATCCCAATCTCTCCGAGCTACACGATCTAGGGACCTAAACCTTGTCACCACAATAAACAGAACATGCTGGAGGGATAGATTCCTGTCCCAGAGACTTCCCACACTCTGGAATAAATTACCTATCTATATCAAACAAAGCTCCTCATTAACACTCTTCAAGAAAAATCTTGATGATTGGATGGGAAATAGGAAATTCACCCCGGGAATCACCTCTGTGGCTCTGCTCGACAGTGGTACAGGAAAATAATTTTCTTGGGTGGCAAAACCCAGGGTACCTTTTTGGCTGGGCTTGTATAGGCCCCAGGGCCAATAGCCTAGCACCTACCTATGAACCTAGAAATTTGAATTGCTACATCTCTCTCTTTTGACCATCATATGCCAATAGTTGTCAAGAAATCATTTTATTTAGCACAGCTAATTGCAAAAGGAATATCTTCAACGTCTAAAGAGGTAATCACTCCCTTATACTCAACATGGATCAGAGTTACTGCTGAGTGCAATGCTTCCCATCCACCTTTGGGATGTATCTCACTAAATAAATCAAACAACAAGAAAGACCCCAAAGGCACCCAACCAAAGGGATCTCAGTTCTAAAGTCCCTGAGCTATCAAGACAAGCTGAAAGTTATATCCCAATATTCAATGCCTTACAAAGGAGATTTCTGTCTTGCTTACTGTACCATAAGAGACCTGATTTTCTTAGACCTCCTGTATCTTCACAAGTCCAGTGGCTCCACCCATACTATAAACAGGGACCTATATCTTCACAAACAGATAAATAAAAAAGAAATGATGAAGAGACAGGTTTCTACATTAGCACCTCCTAAACATCTGGAATAGATTCTCATTGCATGCTAAGCACTGCAACTCACTATTTTTCTTTAAACATAACATGGATGACTGGATGGGTATTCACAAATTTACTCCAAGATTGACTGGGCCATCCTGGAGAAAGAGGTACAGCCTGAGGGAAGATACTGGCAGGGTGTGAATGGTCATAAGACTACATTTTCATAGAATATTTATGAATTTATACATAGTTAATCAGTATGCATCAATGACTAGTGCTTGTTAAGAGATGTAGAAGGGTTTGTAATTTATTTCAAAGTATATTAAAGTGTTTTGCAGGAAGGGTTACAAAGATGTATACCTTAAGAGATGAAGGATGAGTTTAATAATCTGGAGCACATATGGTTCAGTCCATTCAGTTAAGAAAAACTTTTAGTTATGTACTTACCATAACTTCGGATGTATGGGATCCATCTCGCCTACATTCATAACAGATGGGTTCGGAGCCGATCCATCGGCTCCGACTCGGCAACTAATACACTAGCACGAAGTCTCTCATTGGCTGGGCTACTCCCTATCCCAGGATGCACTACACCTGCTTCCCCAGATCTTGTTTGTTCGCTTTCATACATCCATGCAAACACAGAAAAACTAGTAGTCACTATAACCAACTAAAGTTCTTCAAGAAAGATCGCCAAGAAAAAAGGGACTACAGCTCCTCTAAATCCGAATGGAAGGGGAAGGAGGGTGGGTACTTATGAATGTGGCGAGATGGATCCCATACATCCGAAGTTATGGTAAGTACATAACTAAAAGATGTAATGGGATCCTATCTCGCCTACATTCATAACAGATGGGACAGCCCCTAGCACCTACATCCCGGGTGGCTCATTGGAAAACACTCCTGAGAACTGTGGAACCAAAGGAAGCTCTGCCTCGAGAAACCACATCCAATTTGTAATGAGAAATGAAAGTGTGCGGAGAAGTCCAGGTTGCCGCAGCACAAATATCATCTATTGATAACTTGGAGTGAAAAGCTACGGAAGTAGCCATTGCCCTGGTAGAATGAGCCTTGACTGGAAAGGGAAGGTCTTTGTTAGCCTGTGAATAAATAAAAATGATACAATCTTTAATCCATTTAGATATGGAGGATTTTGTTACTGGTTGACCCAATTTGTTCACTGCAAAGGAAACAAACAATTGATTTGATTTCCGCGTTTGAGCGGTTCTATTCAAATAAAAACGCAGTTGTCTATGTACGTCCAATTGATGCAAAGTATATTCTGCGTTATTAGAGAATTCTGGAAAAAAGACAGGGAGTTCTATAGTTTGTTGAATACAGAAAGAGGAGGCCACTTTTGGTATAAATGCAGGGTTTAATTTCAATGAAACTCTATGCTTGTGAAAAATCAAATAGGGAGGATCAGAACAAAGAGCTTGAAGTTCTGAAACTCGCCTGGCAGACGTTATGGCTACTAAAAGGCCGTTTTCCAAGACAGAAATTTTAAATCACAGGTAGCAGCTGGTTCGAAAGGACGGGCAGTTACGGCAGCAAGAACCATATTCAAATCCCAAGGGGGGACAGGATGAGATAAAGGAGGCCTAAGGAGCCAAGCCCCTTTAAGGAAGGCCTTACAAAGTTTGTGAGACATCAATGAAGGTTCAAATGAAGCATGAAAATTAGAGATCGCCGCTAGCTGAACCTTAATGGTAGAAACTGAAGAGCCCGACTGAAAAGGGAGGCCAGAAAATTCAGAACCTCCGATACTGGTGCAGTGAAAGGATCTATACCCCGTTCTTGAGCCCAGAAGGCAAACCTTTTCCATTTACTGGAATAAAGTTTGATGGTGGAAGGTTTATGAGAAGAAGACAGTATGTGGACCACGTCCGGCGAAAGAGCATTGTCTCGGACTAAGGATGGAAGTGGAGTAACCATGCTGCCAACTTCAGGGACCTGAGAGACGGATGAAGCCGTCCTGACTGATGAGTCAACAGGTCTGGCACCGGATCCAGAAACCATGGACCTTCTATCGCATGCCTCTGTAGGAAAGGAAACCAAACTTGACGAGGCCAGTGCGGGGCAATCAAAATCATCTCGCTCTCCATGTAAATGGCCTTCTGTATCACCCTCGGTAGGAGGGGGAATGGAGGGAAGGCATAGAGAAGACCGGGGGGCCAAATGTGAGTCAGAGCGTCCCTGGGAATCTGTCCCTGAGAAGGGAACAGTGTGAAGAACTCTCTGCATTTCGCATTGTGAGGGCTGGCAAACAGGTCGCAGCAAGGAAGACCCCATCTGTCGAAGATTTTTGCAATTATACCCTGGTTGAGGGACCACTCGTGGGGTAAAAGAATGGTCCTGCTTAATCTGTCCACAATCACATTGGACTTTCCCGGTATGTGCGTTGCCATTAGAAAGCGGTTGGTAGCTACCGCCCAGTGCCAAAGTCTCATGGCTTCTCTGCATAGTGGGTAAGACCTGGTTCCACCTTGCTTGTTTATGTACCACACCACCGACATGTTGTCGGATAGGATAGTAATCGGGCCCTGTGGGAGAGCGTGATGGAGAGCTTGGAGTACCAATAGTACCGCTCTCATCTCCAGGACATTGATATGCAAATGCGTTTCCTGGAACTGCCATGTGCCTTGGACCGACCTGTCCAGGTAATGACCCCCCCACCCTACCTGGGAGGCGTCCGTAGTCACAGTGGCAATGGGACGTTGAGGTATAAAGGGTCGCCCCTGGTCGAGATTTGATTGGAGAAGCCACCAATGCAGATCTCGACGGCAACTTTCCGTGATTATGATTAAGTGGTTCAAGGAAGTTCCTGATAAGACCATTGAACCGACAGTAGCCATTGTAAAATTCGCATGTGAAGTCTGGCCAAGGGAACTAAAAGTATGGTTGACGCCATCGAGCCCAACAGTTGTAGGATCCGATGGGCCGGGGCTCTTAGTAGGGGAAGACAGGATTTGACTTGATCTTGTAGGACCTGAATTCTTGCTGCCGGTAAAAAGGCGCATTCTTTTTGTGTCTAAGTCTGCGCCTATGAAAGTAATACGCTGAGATGGCTGTAGTACAGATTTTTGCAAATTGAACGTGATCCCTAAGAAACGGCCCAAGGTGAACGTGGCTCTGAGCGCTTGGAGTAGTAGATGCTCGGAGGTGGCAGTAAGGAGCCAGTCGTCTAGATAAGGAAACACCTGGAATCCCAGACTTCTCAGGTGAGCAGTTACCACTGCCAGACACTTGGTGAACACCCTGGGGGCTTTGGTGAGACCAAAGGGCAGTGCTCGGAATTGGAAATGACTGACTCCGAGGTGGAAGCATAAATGTCTCCTGGACTCTTGAGCTATGGGAATGTGATAGTAAGCGTCCTGGAGAGCTATGGAGCACATCCATGCATCTTTTTCCATCAAAGGAAGAATAGATTGAAGAGTGACCATTCGGAATTTGGACTTCTTTACGAAACGATTCAATGAACTGAGGTCCAAAATGGGCCTGAAGTCCCCTGTCTTTTTTGGTACCAAAAATAATCTTGAGTAAGTTCCTGATCCGATCTGGTCGATGGGGACAGGCTGGATGGCTCTTTTTTCTAGCAGCTTTGAAACCTCTAATGCTGCCTGATCCCGCTGACTGGGTGGTACGTCCGGGATTTCCCTTAAAGAAAGGGGGGGGTTTGTTGAAGGGGATGATATAACCTCCGGTAATGCGAAGCACCCACTGATCGCTTGTTATGGATTCCCAAGCTTGTGGGTGCGCCGCAAAATGACCCCCGACTGGCTCCGGAGTTGCACAGTCGGGCAACAACTCAGGGACGCTGGTTGTATGAAGAACCACGAAAGGAATCGCGGTCTCCAGAATTACGGGGGCCTCTGCCACCTCTGGGGCGGCGTCTTCCAAAATTCCCCCCCCTGCCTCTGGAGGGGGAATCACTGGGTGGAGTAGGGAAAGACTTCTGAGATTTTCTAAACCACATTTTCCCTCCTCTCCGAGCCTTGGGGTAAGGCCTAGAAGGAGCGGAAAATCGTGCCCCAACGGCAGTCAAAGTCTTGCCCTCCTGCTCGCACCGAGTTAGTGTGTCCTTCACCTTGGGTCCAAACAAAGATGACCCATCAAAGGGGGCGTCGGCAAAGGAAGACTTGAAGGCCTCCGCGAACGAACACAAGCGTAACCAGGCTTGTCTCCTGAGGGCAACGCCTGTTCCCGCTGCTCTACTCGCCCCTTCGGCCGCATATGAAATGAGCCTCATGGACGAGTTAACAATAGAAAGGAGGGTAGTCATCTGTGCGCCAACAGTCAGGGCCAGCGCCTCAGGTAGGTTACCAACAAGAGAGTCATTTAGCTCTTTGAGAAGATCCCTTTGGAGCCTCGTAAAATGACATAAGTAGTTCAGCGACCGTAAGGCAAAGGCCGCTGAAGACAGGGTACGCTTCCACCTAGCCATGCTCCTAGAATCCTTATTAGGAGGATGAACAGACGTCGAAGCCTCTGCCACGTCCTGCTGTGTGGCAGAAGCCACCACCAAAGCATCTACAGGCACACCCTTTGTGAGAAACTCCTTCTGGGGGCTGACAAAATTTATTGGGCCTCGCAGGCACCGGTTCCACAGAATCAGGGTGTTCCCACGCCCTTCGAGAAACCAAATCAAGGAGTTCATCGAAGGGAGGAGACACCCAGGAGGCGGAAGGCTGGGCCCCAAAGGCCTTGAGGAAGACTGACTCCTCAGCTGAAGGGGTTTTGGCTTGCCAGTCACCTCTCTGTCTCAGAATCTCCAAGATGTCTGAGAAGGAGATATCATCCGAAGATGATTTGGGAGACCCTTCTGCGTCATCGAGGTCAGTATCCGATGTAACAGACTCATCTTGGGAGTCTACGTGCTTCCTCTTACACAATTTCTTCCTTGGGGGTTCATCCGAAGCAGATTCGGATGGACCACCCGGAAGAAGGGAACCGCCGATGGGGGTATCCTCAGGCCCTGGGGCCCCGCTGCCGGGGAGCTGCAACACAACAGAGGCACCAGTCTCCAAATCTAGGGACGGTGAGGTAGAATCTTGCTGAACCGGCAAAGATATGGCTAGCGCGCTCCTCATGGCCTCAAAGGCCGGACCTCCAGAATCCAAGGAGGTCACTGGTCTAGAGGCCACGATGGCACCAGGAATTCCAGCAGCCGATGCTCCAAGAGGAAGACTAGGTACCGAAGCACCCAAACCCAAAGTGTTCCCTTCGGCTCCGGCTGAAGAGGTCACAGTGCCAAACCCTGAACCGGAGGACAGGGTAGGAAGCACAGTCGAAACCGAGAGGCCTGTAAGGGGTCTCTGCTCCGACCGTATGGCTCCACTTTGCTCCACCACCACCGGCTCCAACGGCTCCGAAGAGGTTGGAGGAGGAATCAAATGTGTTGGAGGAGGGATCGGCTCCGAAGCAAACTGTGCTGGAGCCGAGACCAATTTAGTAAACACTGGAGATTGGAATAGCCTCTGTAAAACCCTATCCAGGTCCGAATCTGAAAGTCTCGATGATTTAGAGGAGGTAGACAATCGAGAAGACTTTCCTCTCGGCTCTGAGAGAGAAGGGGACCGGCTCCGAAATGGCTCCAATGCTATCGGCGCCGACTCCACCACAGCATGGACCACCATCGGCACCGAAGGAGCCTTCTTCAGAGCCGAGGGGGAAGAGTCTGAGCTGCACACTTCCACCGGCTCCGAAGCCATTGGAACCGATGGAGGTGATTCACCTCTCGATACTCCAACTTGCGGCTCCGAAGGCAATGGAGCCGAGGTAGGAGGTATCGAGGCAGACTTCGCCTCGGCCCCGAAGTCAGTGGAGCCGAGGAAGAAGAGGTCAATTTTGTCTTTTTAGAAGTCGGCTCCGACGAACTTGTCGGAGCCGACGATCTTTTCTTTTTGGAAGCAACAGGTGGATCTAAGGCTTCCTCAAAAGAAGGTTTGATAAGCCCTTTCAATATTAACTTGTTCTTGCGTTCTTGAAGAACTCTAGAGGAGAACGCATGACAGACGCTACAAGTCTCTTGCAGATGTTTTGGCCCCAAACAATAAACACAGACTGAATGACTGTCTGTAACGGACATTTTATAATTGCACCGAGTGCATTTTTTAAAACCTGACTTTTGTTCCTTAGACATGATACAGGCCACAACAAATAAAACTCTATGGAAATCTTACTCTACCACAACAAGTATAGCACTATACACAAATTGCGCCAACTGAAAAGTGCGAGACACACTGGCGCGAGTACTGGTGAAAGTTTACCTCACAACAATTAGAAACAAGTTAAACGGCCCAAAGCCCTCTAATTTAAACGGGCTTTGCCCGAAAAACAACTAACCAAAAGTTAATTAAACCTAATAGCACTCAAAGGTAGGGCAAAGGCCCTCTAACTTAAACGGGCCTTGCCCGACTGAATAAAATAAATTTTTTGGAAACACTTAAGCACTCAAAAAAAAAATAAGAAATAGTAAAAAATAGTAAGAAATAGTAAGAAATAGCTGTTAAAACAGCTGTTTGGTTAATATAGACAAAAATTCCCTAGGTCAAGGACCAATAAGGTAAAAAGAACCACTTAGCTCCAGCCAAGTCGAGACCACGTCCAGCTTGTTAAGCAGCAAACGAGATCTGGGGAAGCAGGTGTAGTGCATCCTGGGATAGGGAGTAGCCCAGCCAATGAGAGACTTCGTGCTAGTGTATTAGTTGCCGAGTCGGAGCCGATGGATCGGCTCCGAACCCATCTGTTATGAATGTAGGCGAGATAGGATCCCATTACATCAGAATATTTACTTTTTTCTAAAAAAGATTAAACCCTGAACAGTACTTTGCCAGAAATGACACATATTTAAATGACCAAGAGCATAATTACTGAAAGGGTACTGAGTATGGGGAACAGCTTCCTCATTCTGAGGGGGCTAGGAAAATAGGGGGTATGTCAATGATTTCAAATCAATGTCTGCTTACACCTGATGATCAGTTAATAGGTGCTCCTAGTTGTTATATAAGGGTGAATAGTTACTTGGGTGCATCCAAGGTGACAATGTACAGTGTTTATACTACTCCTGGGACTACTCAAAGGGAATTTTGGGAGATGATGAAGTGTATTATACGATGTCAGGATTGAATTATGGTATATATGGGGAATGAAATGTGTGAATGAGATTACCAGAGAACCCAGAATGTCATTTGTTTCCCAGATGGTAAGGATGCCCAGCAGGCTTGTTTATAAAACACTAGGGAGTGACACTCATTTGTGCAATCACTACTGTGCAACCATCTGAATTTTCAGCAGAAAGATAAATTACCAGTATACCAATGATTTTTCCTTTTCCTCTTTTGGTGTAACTCCAGAGTTGATATATAAAAGTAGCAGGAGTGCATGGGGCTTGCCCACACCACAAGAACATTTTTTCTAAGGTTTTGGTTATTTATTACTGCACTTTTATGAGGTGATCATAAATGATTTGCAGACCTGTTGGGCAGACTGGAGAGGTCTCCAGGAGCTTATACAAGAATCAAGGTGCTCACCTCTGTTTTTATTTTATTTTATTTTTCCCCCAGTCTGCGGAACTGTTTTCATTTTCTGCACTTAAGTGACCCATCCTTTCCTCGCAGGAAGGATGGGATCCAGGCCATTTGGAAGCTTGCCAGTTTCCAACCCAGGACATTCTACACTGGGTCTCTTTCAAGACAGGGTGACAGCCCTGGAACCCATTTGCTCCCTGACCTAAGGTAATCATCAGTACACTCAAACCAGTATAATAAATGGGCCATCCCGCTCCCAGGCTGAGAGTCCCCCAGCACATACATTTCTCAGTTTGGGCTCACCAGTGAAATCCCTTCAATTTGGATGACAGGGTTGTGATAGGGAGTGGGCCAGTCAGTCTATCAGGTGAAATGAAAGCCTCCCAACTCCAGCAATTCCTAAGCCTCACTACAGCTGCCTACCACAAGAAGCACTTGTTCTTCCGCACACGTATCTTTCCCAGCTTTTGTCCAATTAGCACTGCTGGGCTTTGCATGCTCAGCAAGTTCTTTCTCCACTAGTGAAATCCTAGTGCTCCCTTCTATGTTTTAATTAATTGAGGAGCCACTGCCACCTCCTTTTCCTGATGAAGAGTGAACAGGTTAAGGCCATTCACTCCCATCCCCCCTGTTCCCATCCTCTCCAGAATTAGGCTATAGTCAGGGTGTCATCCTTCTTTGCCACGGGGTTGGGCTCTTTATGACTTTTTTGGCCTCATCTCTTCACTACCATCAATCCTTCTTCCCTTATTGAGCCCTTTATTCTTTGCTTCTACAGGAGTCTATAGACTCCAGGAAAGGAAGACAGAGTCAGGGATCATTGCCTGCATTGACTTTCTGAATGCTCAGAAAATGTTTGTCATATTAATTGATAAAGACTGATATAATACCCAGTATGAGCCAGATGAATATGTAGTGGGAGCACATTTCTGTACACCAGTAACACTCAGCAGGAGTGCTATATAATCTCTTGCAGGCGTATAAGCTGTAGCTCTAGTCCTTTCCCCAGTGGTGCTCTAGTGGTGGAAATCTGCTCTTTGGGATATAGCTTAATTTCATGTATGTGCATTGAAGTTTTCAGGACATTTATGCACTTATTTATTTTTACATTTGTTTACCGGGAAAGTCCAGCTGGACACCAGTCCTTTTTCAGTGGAGGCCTGGGGAGAAAAGTTCCAGTATAATACAATAAAATAGAATATTAAAAAACATAACAATATAACTCGAAACTTATTACTTATAGAGTACATCAAAATTGTTGTATATTGATATAATACAAAATATAGTACATTAATACATTGAAATAGTGGGAAGAAAAACAACAGAAAATTAAATGTCAAGTGAAACTGTAGATATGAGCAATGTACAAAGTTTACATAGTGACAACAATTCAAATAGAGAGTCGAGGATGAAAGGCTGGGGTGCCCAGATAGAGTTTTACAGGGAGAAATAAGTTAAAGTTTTCTGAAGTGATGTAGTATAGTGGAGAATGATGGGTTAGAAGATGGATTAAGGAGCAGGGGAAATGGGGAGGGGTTTACCCTGGGGTGTTACAAGAGCAAAGCCAGGAGCCAGATTTGAATGGTTCTGTTGTGGTGCTCTATTAGGGATATAGCTTTATTCAATGTATATGTATGGCAGTTTTCAGGATATTTGAATGGTTCTGCTGTTAAGGATATAGCTTCAGTCAATGTATGTGTATTGCAGTTTTCAGGATATTTGAATGGTTCTACTGTTAGGGATATAGCTCCATTCAGTATATCTGTATTGCAGTTTTCACGATATTTGAATTTTTCTGCTGTTAAAGATACAGTTTCAATCAATGTATGTATGTATGTTGCAGTTTTCAGGATATTTGAATGGTTCTGCTATTAGGATGTAACTAATGCAGTGTTCTGTAACCAGCATGAAGTACAGCTATGTTCACTTTGTCTCATGGACAGCAACACTGCAAGCAGGAAGAGGAATAAAGTGCTGAAGTAAATGGTCTGCACTTTCTATGGTTGTATAACCCATGAGTTAGTATATTTAACCAGAAGGATGAAAGATGCAGCATCCCCTTCCACATGGGGAGTACAGGAAGGCTTGTCACTGTAAGAACACTGCTTTTCCTGAAGATATTTAAGGTTTTTTTGATGACAGTGTATTTTTTGGTTTAGTTCAGTGTAATGTTTTCACTTGCTTTGATTTCAAAGGTTTGGCCATTGATTCGTTTACATGAACCCATATGTATGGGGGAGGGAGTATGCTGAGCTGCAGTAGATGGTCATCTTGGGGTAGATAAAACAATAATGAATTTTATATTATACCGAAGAAAAAACAGACAGACTGGAAAACCAGCAGTGTTGTTATCACAAAATCAGCACTTCAGTTGAAGAAAGATGTTTTTAATTACCTTAGGGACCACTAATGAAGTAGGCATCAGCAAGTAACACTAATAGGATCCTTGATAGACTAGGACTGGGCCCCTCATTAAATGCTACCTCCACAGAGTTACAAACGTGGCGCATTGTAAAACTGAAGAAAGTGCTCAGAAATTACAATTTTGCATGGGTGTAGAGTGACACTAAATAAGATGTTTGAAATGATTATTTTTTTTATTTCATTGTTTGAAACTGAGGAGCTAAGTCTTCTTCCATTGTTCAAGTGGGACGTCTGACACACTGATGGACTGCACTTAAATTGATCTGAGTGCTGGGAGGCAAGAAATATCACTGGATGGATGGGTAGGTGAGCATTTTTTTATTTTTTGTGCGTGTCATTAACATAAGAAAACCACACTAAGAATTTTCAAAAGAGTTTTTTTTTTTTTTTATAAGGACTGACACTGATAGGCTGGCACCTGCTAGATTACAATCATGAAGGTTGGACATATAGATAGATAGAGAGACAGACAGATAGATAAATATAATACATATCTACTCATTTGAGTCTCTCAACCTATATTTAGTACTGGGTGTAACACACCAATGTCAGTCTCAGCCTGGCTAGTACAATTAAAAAAACGTAACATTAAGAAGTACATGCTATGATTAAAACAATGGTTCAAGTACAAACTATCGGGAACCAAAGGTCTACTGCAGTAAATAAACGCATAAAAACAAACTACGTAGACCACCAGGCTGAAATAAAATAAAAACAAGAACTTTTACGACAGCTGCATTAGTGCTTTCGGGAGAACCCTTCTTCAGACAAAGGAAATTTACACAAACCAAATTAAATAAGTACATACAGCCTATCAGCATCCTAGAATATGTAAGACAAATAAATTAAGTGCAAGGTCTACGCCTACTTAAAACAGGTTTTAAAGGTACTACTCTATTCAATCCCAGATACCTATCTGCTCCCATTTCCACTATCCATCTAACCTCACAAAACTCAGTATAACTTCTAATATCACCCCCTCTTGGGTTAGGCTTAATCTCTTGAAGTGCCATGAATGAAAAATGATGTCCTCTAAACTCATCTATGTGTTGAAATAATGCATTATGTGCACGCTTCAATCTGATGTCCGACAGGTGTTTGAAAATCCTGTCTTTAAATTTACAGTTCGTCTTTCCTACATAGAAAGACGAGCAAAATAGACACCTAGCTAGATAGATAATCTGTTCAGTATCACAACTGACTAATAGGTCCGGACTATATTTCTTGCCAGTAACCGGATGAGTAAAAGTCTGTTCCTTACTTATCAGGCTGCAAGCTTTACATCTATAACAGGGGTATGTCCCCTTCTTGTTACTATGATGTAGTTTGCTCTTATTGTCCATACTATGTATGTCTCTGTCACATAGAATTTGTTTCAAATTCTTGTTCTTTTTATATATGAATCTGGTACCATCCCCTACTAAATCACTTAATCTATCATCTGACTTCAAAATTTTCCAATTATTCCTTATGATGTCACATATTTATTTATTATTACTACCATATGTCATATACAAATTCACCTTACATTTATTGTTAGAGATATAAAAGCCACGATGTCCACGCATCATCCCCCTTATCCTATTTTGTACCCCTTGGGAAGAGAACCAAGGTGCCCCCTTAGTCTCTCTCAGCTGTAGAACTTCCTGAATCCCTTGTTCTTTCTCATTACCTTTATAACCCCTAGATTTACATCTAGTGGTAAAATCTATCATCTCACTCTTAAATTCGGATTCATCTGTATGTAATCATGACAGTCTAAGTGCCTGTCCTTTAATGATATTATTTGTAACATACCCTGGGTGCATATCCATTCTTCCAACATTCCTTCCTAAAGACCTTAGTTTTAAAACCAGATGAATCATGATACAACCTCACATCCAGGAAGTCCATTTGAGTAGCTGAGTAGTTCATGGAAGTACTGAATAAAATCATGTAGAGTTTCCATCATTCCATCCCATAAAAGGAAAATGTCATCCACAAAATGATCATAAAAAACAATGGATTGTTTCCAAACATGTTCCTTATTAATTAAAATGTCATCCTCCTATTGGGCTAATACTAAATTGGCATAATAGTTTGCAAAGGGGGTGCCGATGGCTACCCCCTGTTTCTGCCAAAAGTAGTGTTGACCAAACATAAAAATATTATTTTCCAAAACTATCTCTAACAGATAAACAATCTGAAAAATAACTTCCTCACTAAATGGTTATTCAACCTTAACAACTTTTTAACAGCCTGCAAGCCATATGCATTTAGTATCATTGTAAATAATTTTTTTACGTCCATCGTGACCATTAAAACCTGTTCACTGCACCTAACTCCATCCAAGAATTCAAATAACTTGGTTTAAAATCTGCTGTATCTTTCAATATCCTAGGAACTTTAAATACTACCTCTTTAAACTTAGATTCTACCCAGATTGAACAATATTCAGTAGCCCATCCCTCCCTGAGACTATTGGTCAGAATGGGGGGGGGGGGGGTTCACACAAATCTTTGTGCACCTTGGGTAGTACTTTGAAAACAGGAACAATAGGACATGAAACAAAAATGTCTTCATCAATAATACAATTAAATTTCAAGTCATTCAACATGCCAAGAATCCATGCAATAACATTCCTTACTATAGATGTATTAACTGGTTGATAGATAACATCACTATTGAGCATACAAGTTATTTTATAAACATAGTAATTAATCTTTGTCCATAATAACAATGGCTCCTCCCTTGTCAGCCGGCTGTGTCACCACATAACTATCATTTTTTAAGGATTGCAGGGCTGTTCTTTCCTCAAAAGTCAAATTACAAAAGCGTTTGCCCTGTGAGCCCAATCCATCAACTACTGCACATAGATCAGTCTCACAGTTCTTTATAAAAGTGTCTATAACTGGATTCGGTATCGGTACAAATAAACTGTGTTTCTTCAAATTACTAAAATGTGTTCTAAAATCACTTGTATCTCCAAAAAGCTTCTGCAGTTGCAGGTTCCTAGCAAACAACTTATAATCTAAAATTAAATCTGTATAGCTGTTACTGGCCGCTGGTACATAGTTCAACCCTTTGCTAAGTACTTGAACCTGCATATCAGAAAGATTAACACTAGACAAATGAAAAACCACATTCGCAGTACCTGTAGTCATAATAAGGTTTTTCTCCTCTCAGCCTGGTGGTCCACATAGTTTGTTTTTGTGTGTTGTGTTATTAAAACAATCAGATGCAACAATAGAGTATAACTATACACTTAACTCTACATTTACTTCTCAAGTAAAATTTAAATCGGGGAAGAATGAAATAGAATAGAAAGATAAAGAAATACAACAGACAACTAGAAAAAGAAGAAAAACATTGGAATGTTAAGAATGGAGGGAGGAGAGGAAAAGCTGTAGAAGGAATTAATATATAACACGACAGAGCAAACAACCAGTCTACCTACCCAGATAACAAACAAATAAATAATTGCATAAACTAACATATTCTGAGAGGAGTTATCACAGTACCACAGCAATTATTTTGTCTGACAATCACTCTCAATGAATTTACACTAAAATTTGCTTTAACATGTTCTCATACATAATGCACACTGTTTAAAGAAGTAGAAAGGACTACAGTTATGTAAATGTGCTACTGTAACACATTTTTTCTGTATTCACATTGTATGACAGATACGAAGTTGACTCAAAATGAACTTTGAAAAAGTAAATGAAAACAAAAAAGATCACACATGGTAAAATGTCAAATCAGCCCAAAAACATAGAAAAGAAAACCATATATACATTACCTTCATCTGTATTAATTATTGTATGTGAAATGAATGAAAAGAAATATTTAGATTAAAATTAATCTTTCATCAAATCAAAATAAATTATTAAGGAAGAACACATTCATATTGCACAGGAACATCAAAACATAGAAATCATTTTTCCAATAAAACAGATGGGGGAGGGGGTTGCACCAAAGCAGCTGAAATTCCAACTTTAAGAAGAATCGGATCATCCATACAGAGTTACTTATAAGGTTACTAATAAATAAGGCTAAATAAGCTAGGTACGTAAATAAGTCAAAATGTCAGTGCTGAAGGATTATATAGCTTGAACCCAGACAGATATTAAACTAGGCAATGAGAACCTCTGCAAAACCCAGTCAGCTTTAGTTAATCATCAACCAGATCAAAAGCCTTAAGATTGGCAAAGATGGTACCAACCATCAAACTCAAACCCTTATCCATATTTCTATTCAAATAAGTCTGTCAATTCTTATCAACATGGGAGCTGGCATTGTGATCTTTGACACTGAAAAGTAAACCCATTTCACTATAGACCTTATTTGAATAAAATTAAAAATTACATTAAGGACACTAATGATGTTTTATATCAGTTGATGGTGACAGAAAGGAGTATGTGTAGAAAATGTTATATTTATTACTTTGGGTGTTAATTCTTTATTTACTGTTATACCCAATAATTATAGAATGCAATCAGTTAGAGATCATACTGGTGCTTTTAGCAATATAGTGGTACGTAAGACTAAAACATTGTGTGTGCTTTTGGATGATGTTTTTCATAATAATGTTTTTTTTTCACTTTAATGATATTTTATGCAATCAGCCATCAGGTTTTTTTATGGGCTCACCAGTAGAGAATATTTATGCTAATGGTGCTCTCTCTGCATAGGAAGAAAAACACATATTTAACCCTGAGATCTGTAATTTTATAAGCTTGTGAATTATATATTTAATGTGGAAAGGTGGTGTAGAAGCACTTGTATAATTTGTTACCTATTTAGGTAACACGGTTGATTTAAGTTTTAACATGCAATATTCTGCTAATAATAATAAACATTTAGACTTAGATTAATATATTTTTCTAGATAATGGGAATATTAACACAGATATCTAAACAAAAAATGCATCTTACATTTAATGGTATGGTAAAAGTACAATTTTTTAAGGGCTAGTCACTTGTGTACAAAACTGGAAAATTGTGTTCAAGCGATATTGTTGATGTCTAAAAAATTTACTGACATAGGGAATGAGACTGATATTTTTGAGCTTAACGAGGCCAGAATATTAAATAAATGCACATGTGCTAAGCCATTTATTCAGATAACACTAGTCATATGAATATAAAGAATAAACAAGGAATGTTAAACACATCTAACAAAGAAAAATTGGACAATACTTTGTTGTATACCTCAGATAAAGTGTTTTATAGGAGATACTCAAATATTGGGTACAAGAGATCAGAGAATTTTAAGCAAGAACACTGTTATACACTGTTATAAAGATTTACATAGTAATGTGAAGACAATACATGTTAATACAACATGTACTGCTCCATGTCATAACGGTCATATTTTTTAATTTGCTAAGTAGATACAGTATGCTTATACATCCAATAACTAGAAAACAATTTGATTTTGACTGTTTGGCCACATGTAATTTTGTTTCTATGTAGATAAAAGTAACAGGAAGCTCAAGGAAAGAATTTCAGAACATCTATCTGACATTCATAGAAATGCTGGCATTAATGTCTTAGCTAAACATATATTAGAAATATGAAATGATCGCTTTTTTCTCTTTATAGTTATAAGCAAGATACTTCCTAATTTAAGGGGTGGTGACACTGCACTTGAAAAGTGAAGTAGTTGAATATAAGTGAAGTACTCATTTGCAAAGCTGATACCAAGCCAGTCTAAATGCTAATGTCTGTATTATTCCTGCTTTGAATCTTTAGCTTAGCTAACTGATTAATTTATAACTAGATTTTAAATAGGGGCTGTTGTTTGGCTGTATGTTTATTCCATGACTTGTCTATTTAAATTACTATTTTTTCTTGAATGAGTTTTTGCACTGAAAAAGGTCTTGTCTTGAAACCTTTGCTACTGCTATTGCTTATATTATTGTCGTATTAAACTGGTAGCTTGAAGTTCTTAGCTTTCTTTGTTGTGTTTTTTTTTTTTTTGCTGTGTATTTTGAACTCCTATTTGTTTGTCTGCCTTGGTGAGGTTTTTTTTTACACTGAAAACTGACTCAAGTAATGAGAACTGGTTGTGATGAGCATAAAACCTGAGCCTTGACCTTAACGTCCTATTGGAAAAACATCAGGTATAGGACAGGTTTTGTCTACTGTATTGCTAAAGAATGCAACTGTAGCAAAGGAATATGCTGGTGCAGCTGAAGGCAAGATAGCACATACATGTGTCAGATAATTATTAAACATTTCATGTTTAACAATAAAAGTAGGGCTTGCTGTCTCTAAACATACAAGTACGTAACAGTTCACTGTGAGAGCAGCTACTTTGGTGTGGCAGTCAGTCAAAATGAAAAAAAATATGTGTATATATATATATATATATATATATATATATATATATATATATGTACATATCTATATATAGAGAGAGAGAGAGAAAAATTTGCAGTAAAAACACATTACTACACAATGCAGCTTACTTAAATAAACATAAAGTACTACCACATATGCTACTGTAACATATGCTTTAATATATCCATTGTATCATAGATGCAGGCATGACTATTTCACAAAAAAAAAAAAAGAAATTGCACATTGGGAAAAATCAAACCAGAAAGAAAATCATAAAGCAGAAAAGACAAATCATGTGTACATTACCTTCATCTACAAATATTACAGAATGTGAAATAAAAAAGAAAGATTCCGATTATAATGTATACTTTATAAAAGTCATACTAAATTTATTAAGATAGGATAGATACTCTTTATGCAAAGCATGAATATTAAATCCACAGAAATATTTTTTTCTGTAAAACAACACGCACATGCATTTGATAATAATCTGATTAAAATATAAACATAAATACTTCAAAACTGTTTTTAAAGACTTGTACTCTTTAAATTGATCAGTTTTCCCCTGAAGCTAACATCTGGAAAAAAGAAGTTATGTTCTTATCATAACATTCCATCTGTGTTTTTGATCTTCATTCATTCGTGATGAATGGGTATCAGTTCCGTCCTCGGAACCGACTCGGCCATTATAACAAGCTCACGCCAGCCAAAAAACTCTTGAGCTAAGCTTACTCATAGTGCCCCTCTCTTTAGCTCCTCAGATCAAGTTTTCCCATAAGAAAGGAAAGCAGAGGCTTTGTCTGAGCAAATCCCCTATCATGAAGCTAGGACCAAATCCAACCCTCCAAGAGCCTTTCGGAGAGGGCAGGAGGGTGGGAATGTCATGAATGAATGAAGATCAACACAGCTGGAATGTTATGGTAAGAACACAGCTTATTTATCTGATGTTGTTAATCTTCATTCATTCATGATGAATGGGACAGAGTCCCTAGCTACTTGATTCGCTGGGAGGCCCTATGGAAGGATATTCCTGAGCACCATTGAGCCAAAGGATGCTCTCCCCCTGGAGACCAAGTCCAATTTGTAATGACTGATAAATGTATGAGGAGTAGCCCATGTAGCTGCTGCAAAAATGTCATCCATGGAAGCTCCTGAACAGAAAGCAACAGAAGTAGCAACTTGTCTGGTTGAGTGCGCTTTGGTCTTAGTTGTTACATGGACCTTGTTTTGTTGGTAGGCAAAGGCAACACAATCTCTAAGCCATTTAGCTAAAGTTACTTTAGAAACAAGTTTTCCTAATTTTGGTCTTGAGAAAGATAAGAATAATTGGTCAGATTTTCATAGTGATTTAGTCCTGTCCAAGTAGAAACGTAATTGTCTATGTACATCCAACAAATGTAGACAATATTCTCCTTTATTAGAAAAATTGGGGAAGAAGACTGGCAGGTCAACTGATTGATTAAAACTCAAACTCAAAATAACTTTGGGTAAGAAGGAGGGGTTAGTCCAAGTGATACTCTCTCTTTATGGAAAACCATATAAGAGTGTTTTACGCACAAAGCTTGTAGTTCTGATATTCGCCTTGCTGAGGTAATTGCTACCAAGAATAATGTTTTAAAAGATAAAAACTTCATATTGCAAGTGTAAGCAGGCTCAAAGGGGGTGATGAGTCAAGGTTTGTAGAGCTAGTGTCAAATTGCAAGGTTCAATTGGTTCCTTGAAGGTTGGTCTAATATGTGTGACCCCTTTCAAAAACGTCTTACAGAGATGGTGAGATGTCATAGAGGAGTCCTGGAAACCACTGTAGAAGTTCCAAAACACCAGCGCAATTATGAGACACCACAAGTTAATAATTGCGCTGGTGTTTTGAAACCACTGTAGAAGTTTGAGATAGCCACCAGGTGGACTTGAATAGTTGAAGCTGCTGCTCCTAAATGGAGGAGAGTCGATAAATAGACCAATACGGAGCTAACCAAAGCCGAAAAGGGGTCTAGTCCTTTCAAAAACCGAAAAGGGGTCTAGTCCTTTCACTTGAGACTAGATTATGAATCTTTTCCACTTGCTGAGATAAAGTTTCCTGGTGGATGGTTTATGGGAAGCTAGAAGAATGTTTCATACAAGGGAGGCTAGATTATTCTGCCTGGCAATTACTGGAAGTGGAAGAACCAAGTTGTCAGACTGAGACTAAATATGTTTGGGTGGATCAACCCTTGCGGGTGCGACAGTAATTCTGGAGTTGGATCCAGAATCCACAGTCAGTGGACCAGGTAAGGCCAAAGGAAGGGAAACCAAACTTGTCAGGGTCAATAGAGTGCAATGAGGATTACTCTGCTTCTCAAACAAAGAGCCTTCTTTAGAAATTACAGAATCAGAGGAAGAGGAGGAAAGGGATAAAGAAGTCCCGTAGGCCAATCTTGTATTAGAGTGTCCCTCAGGGATTCCCCAAGGGGGGATTAGGGCAAAGAAGCTGTTGCATTTGTGGTTGGCTGGGGATGTGAATAAATCACAGCAGGGCTGGCCCCAGTAGCTAAAGATCTTTGCTGCTACAGTAGGATTGAGGAAACACTCATGAGGCAGGAGAATGCATCTGCTCAGCTTGTCTGCAATCACACTGGAAATCTGGAAATGTGCGTTGCTATCAGAAAGCAATTGGAAGATATCACCCATTGCCAAACTCTCATCGCTTCTCAACTCAATGGGTAGGATTTGGTTCCCCCCTGTTTGTTGATATACCAGACTATGGTCATGTTGTCCAACTGGATAGCAACTGTCCCTGATGGGAGGACAGACTGAAATGCTTGCAATGCCAGAAGCATTGCTAAACTGATATGCAGGTTGACCTCTACAAAAGACCAAGAGCCTTGGACTGTCTTTTCCTGGAAATCTCCCCCCCCCCACCTCATCAAGGATGTGCCTGTGGTCACTATGGCCTTGGGTTGGGAGGGTGATAAGGGGTGACTCCATAGTTCCTTTTCTGGCTTCATCCACCAATTTAAGTCTTGTTTGCAGCGGTTTGTTATGTGGATCGGAAAGGACGTAGGATGAGTTAAAGGGGACCATTGTGATGCTAGAAGCCATTATAGGAGTCTCTTGTAGTCTTGCTAGAGGAATAATAGTAATCGTCGCTGCTATTGATCCTACTAGTTGAAGGACTGCATGAGCTGAGACCTTGTCCTGACAGAATATCACATGGAGTTGAGATCGTAGTCTTTGGACCCTGTGAAGCGGGAGGGTGACAAGGCAAGACTGAGTGTCGAAAGTAGCTCCTATGAATTCTAGACTTTGAGTAGGTACCAGTTTGGACTTTTCTTCATTTATTGAGATCCTGCTAGGTGTGGGGTGTAATGCAAGGCTAGAAGCAGCAGATGCTTGGTACGGGTGGTAAGGAGCCAATCATCTAAATACAAAAACACCCGGAATCCTTGCAGTCTCAAGTGAGTTGTTACCACTGCCATACACTTGGTGAACACTCTGGGAGCTGTGGAGAGTCCAAAGGTCAGTGCTTGAACTTGGTAGTGATTGGCTCCCAGCCAGAAGTGGAGAAATCTCCGGGAGTGTTTGTCCATTTTTATGTGATAATATGCATCCTGGAGATTTAACAAGCACATCCAATTGTCTTTCTCCAGTAATGGAAGGATAGACTGAACCATGACCATCTGGAGTTTTGTCTGTCTGATGAACTTGTTTAGGATGCTCAGGTCCAAAATTGGCCTCCAGTCCCCTGTCTTTTTTGGCACTAAAAAGAACCTTGACTAAAAAACAGATTCTATCTGGTCTGGTGGGACTGTTTGAATGACACTTTTTCCTGTGCTGCTGCATCCTGTTGACTGGGTGGAATGTTGGGGATTTGCCTTTGTGGCCTCGGGTAAAAATCAAAAGGGATGAGATAACCTCTGGTAATTATCGTCTGCACCCAATAATCTGTTGTTATGGAATACCAGACAGAGTGGTGCAGAGAAAATCATCTCCCAACTGCTTCCAGAGACAAGCAATTGAGCCGCTCTTTAGGAGCACTTATAGGGCTGCCCAGAGAAAGAATCTCTAGATCCCTGATTAGACCGACCCCCTCTGCCTCGGGGGGGGGTCTTCCTGATGATTTTCCCCCCTCTGCCCCTAGGGGAAAACTCACCACATGTGTCGCGGAAAGGACCCTGTGATTTCCTGTACCACATCTTTCTACTTCTCTGACTCCTAGAGTAGGACTGTTGGAGAGTGGAAAAACACACACCCATGGCAGACAGGGTCTTGCCATCATTTTCACACCTGGCCAATATGTCTTTCACATTTGAGCCAAAAACAGTGGAAGCGTTAATGGGAGCGTTTGCAAAGGAAGACTTAAAAAGGTCCACAAAGTCACATAAGCGCATCCAAACATGACGTCTCATGACAACACCTGCAATCGCTGCTCTAGACACCCTTTCAGTCATATGAGAAATCAACTGCATGGATGAATTAGATATGGATTCCAGGGTGGCAAGCTGTTAGGCAACTTTGTTATATACCTCATCAGATACTGCTCCTGCTAGGGTTCCCAAGAGTTCCATGATCAGGTCCCGCAGGAGATGGGTAAAGTGTGCCAATTAATTCAAAGAGCGAATGGCAAAGGTTGATGAAGCATATACCCACTTCTCTAGTCTGTCCATCATCAGAGACTTTCTGTTTGGAGGATGGACAGCAGGACTCTCCTCAGCGAGTTCTTTAATAGAGGCCACCGCCACCACCATGGCATCTACTGCCAAGCCTTTGGACCAATGAGGGTGATCCTCTGGAGGGGACAGAATTTTCTCCAGTCTCCAGGGAATAGGCTTAACAGTGTCAGGACTCTTCCAGGCAGGCTGCACAATGAGCTGAACTAAATCATCTGCAGGCAGGGTCACCCGGGAAGTTGAGGGTCAAGCACAGAAAGCCTGCAAGAATACAGACTCCTCAGAGGAAGGGTTGGTGGGTTTACAGCCTCCCCACTGCTTTAAGATTTCTAATATATCCCCAAAGGAGACATCCTCAGGGGGCAACTGTGGGGCCCCTTCCCCCTCATCGTAGTCTGCATCTTCGGTCAGGGATTCTTCAGGGGAATCCACATGCTTCCTCTTGCATGATCTCTTATGGGGTGGCTCCTCAGCAGGGACTTCTGAAGAGGACTCCTAAGAGAGGGTGCCCTATGGTAGGGTATCTTGAGGTTCCCATGCTCGATGTCCCGGGGTAGTGGAATGTGTCAGCTGCAGTCCAGACGACATGTATATGTGGCATTCCGGTGCCGAAGGAGCCAGCTGTGAGCCTGCTGAGGCAAGTGGCTACTCCATCACCTGGAAAGCTAGCCTGTCTGAAGAGGGATGGGAGCCATGAACAGAGAAAGACAACCTTGGAACCGGGGTCACACCTCACTCAGATGAGCTCACTCCCAAGGAAGGAACCGTGAGAGGACTCAGAGCTACAAAGCAAGTGGAACCATAGACGGCGCCATAGAAAAAATAGGTGCCGTACTAGGGGGTCACGGTGCCAACAGACCAGTCATGACCTCAAGGGTGGGTCAGCTCCAACTGAGTTGAGGACCATAGGGTAGGCTCCAGAATCATGGTAAGCTCTACCAATGGAACCAAAGTAGCTGGAACTAGGATAGGTGTTGGCATCGAGGGCTCCCAATACCTGCGGGGAGGTTGAAGGAGGAATTTATGTTGGAGTCGGTGGAGAAAATTCCTCAGCTCCAGGTGGGAGGGAGGATTTAGGAGTAGGAATTCCTCTGGCTGCCAGGAGCTGATCCACAAGGCTCAATTGTTGCCCATGAAATGGGTCTACAGTCGGGGAATATTGGGTCCGAGCCAAAGTTTCACCCTTCGGCATCATGGTCTTAGGACCAGAAGGTTGTGTTGGAGGGGAGTAGTGATGTGACCTGTATTGGGGAGACTATTTTTGGTGCCGAGAGGGGCTGTGGTACTGTAGAAGTGGTTGGTACTGTAGAAGTGGTTAGTACTATAGGTGTTGAAGACATAATTGGTTCCGTAGCTGAGGACAGCACCATGGACGGAGTTTTAGGTTCCAGTGCCAAGATGAGTGCAGAAGTCAGTTTCGGTTGTTTTGATTTCTATTCCATGTGGGACTTAGCAGATTTAGATTCACTAGTATGAGGAGAGGATGGTACAGACTGACTCCTCTTCTTAGGTTCCTTTTTAGGAGGGGTTGAGATCTCCACCTCAGATAAAGCCGCCAAGAAAGGGGTCTTCAAGAGACCCTTTAAGATCAACCAATTTTTTCTTTCAGCCAATGTGCAGGCACTAAAGCCCTTACATAGTTCGCATGGGGGTTGAATGTTCAAATGTGGGACACCAAGGCAATAAACACAGGATAAATGTCCGACATAATTAGGCATTTTCCTCCCACACTTATCACATTGCTTGAAGCCTGTCATCCCCTTCTTATCAGCAATTATCACAATTCAATACACCACAAAAAGAAACAGCAGTAAGGGAAAAATCCAGTCAGAATAGTTGTAGAGACAAAAAAAGAGACACACACACACATGAGCAAACACACACAGTCGTGGAAAGAAAGACTGAATTTTTTTTTTTTAATTACCAATGATGGTCATAAAGAGTACGCACCGGGTAAAGGGAAAAGAAAGGAGAGGGATACCAGCGATGGTATAAATAGCTACCACAGAGGTAAGGGAGGGGCCTGTACCAGCAATGGTATGAAGAAATACCAAAAAATTGGTAATGAAACCAAAAAAGCCAGTCAAGCAGACAGAAAGGGTAAGCAAAATATCAACAACTATTAATAGAAGAACTAGAAGGAGAAAAACCCAAAGGCAGAAGAAATATTATCAAAAAGTAATAGAAATTCTAAACCACTTAGCTGGAGAGCTGGCCTGACATGTCTTGACAATCTAAGCAGAAAATGAGATCTGGGGAGAGGGGCACTATGGGTAAGCTTAGCTCGAGAGTTTTTTGGATGGTGGGAGCTTGTTATAATGGCTGAGTTGGTTCCGGGGATGGAACTGATACTCATTCATCATGAATGAATGAAGATTAACATCAGATAGTTATTTTTAGCAACAAGACACAAAAAAGTTATTCTTCTGCCGATTAAACTACCAAGCAAGAATACATTGGCAAAGCTGTCTTCTGCCAGACAGACTATAAGAACAATGTTCTAGGGTCTTGAGTGTTGAATTTCTAAGATCAAATATGTCTACTAATAGGAAATGTGCCCACTCATAAATCTGACTGACTGTTCAATGAAAGCCAATGCAGGGGAACAACATGAGTGCATTTCAAGTGCTCTGCTTCAGCTAATTGTGCAGGAGAGGCATGCCTTAGACAGGGACCTAAATTAATTCACTGGTCTACCAATAAGCTCCACAAAAAAAGCTTTCTTAAGACAGGCCAACAAAACTCATTCCTTATGGATGACTTACCAAACATGAACAAAACAATATGAAGTCCTTTTTAAAAAAGACTCCAAGTGCCTGCCATGCTTGGTTCCATGAGCATAATTCTAGAAGAACCAATCTGTACACTTGGATCTAATTTGCAAGAGAAAGCTACCATCCAGGAAGAAGTAGGACCTTAATGGTGGGACAACAGCAGGGGACAAAAGTATGGGGATAAAAACAATGGCTTACTTTTAACAGACTGTGAAAATAAGCATTCTGAGTGAGCTCAATGTGGTAATCAGCACCCAACAGCACGTCAGTTTAGGAGAATAGTCTAATTTCTACAGTTACAATAAATGTTTTCACCATCCTGATGCACAAATACAAGGTTTTTAGTTTATAATTGCTTTCTTTTAAAATACTATGTTTAATTAAATGCAATAAATAAATACGTGTCTAAGCATATGCATGCATGCATGCACACATACACATACATATGTAAGCAATAAAACCTGTTGAGGTATTCGTTGAACAAATAAACAGATATTGGCACACAGATAATCTGCTATAACGTGACTACCTTACAAGTCCAGGTATGCATATCTGTTCAGTGAACAAATAAACATGTAATGAAATGGCATAGCTTTTTATTTTTGTTAAAATGCCATTTCATATCTTTTTTAGATGTGAACTTTACACATTTTACACATGCATTATCCAATCAAATCGCTTGGTTTTCAAAGCACTAACACACACACACACACACACACACTACTCAAAACATCCAAGACCGAATCACAGCTGCTCAGCAACAACAGGTCTTGACCGATAGATTGAGTACACACATATGCTTACAACATGTGTACTCAATTCTGTCATGTTTCAAGTAAATGACACACATTAAAAAAAGTCTTAGTGTAGGGGGTAAGTCATGTGGGGAGCTTTGCTCCCATATCTGCTTACTTTATTAGTCTCTTTCCGAGGTTGCACTATCTCAGAGAAAGAGTGATCACTGGCAAGGAAAAAAAATATGTCTTGTATCTTGTCTTAGAAGCTAGGAGGTCTTCCCATTTACATACAGTACATTTTCAGCCTTACAATATCACTTCTAAGGGAATTCTAGGGGAAGTAAACAGCTGCCACATTGAACTAGTGCACTTGAACAACTGTGTCACAGGATAATGTGATATGAGCAACCGAAGTAAGCAGCCCAAGGAAACATGTATGTATCTGTATACGTATATACACACGGGTGTATTTTGAGCCCAAGAAGCCAAATCCACATAATAGCGAATGTTTAGAAGCACGAAATTCAAAACCTCGAATACCGGAGGTTTTGAATTTCGCACTTCTAAAGTTCCGCTATGGCCATGTATTCAGGTAAGTGTATGTGTGTGTGTGTGTGTGTGTGTGTGTGTGTGTGTGTGTGTGTGTTAAGGGGTTTGGGTAGGGGCTGTGGTGTTTGTCAGTGTGCTCTGTTGCTGTGATGTGTGTGTGCGAAGAGAAAGTAGCTTGTGTGGTGGTGTTTTCTGTGTGTTTGTATGTAGTGCAACCTCAGAGTGAGAATATTTAAGTAGGGGGGGATGCAGGGGGGCTTGCCCCCCTGCTTTCATGTAGTAGAGTGATTGTGTATTTGTGTGGTGGATGGTGTGTGTGTGTATGTAGTAAAACTCCAGTATTCGAGGTTTTGAATTTCGTGGTTTTCAGTTTTCTTTGTTTTGTGGATTCAACTTCTTGGGCTCGAGATACTGAAATTCGAGATTTCAGTATTTCGAGCTTCTGAAGTGAATCCATACACACACACACACACATATATATATACATATGTATGTGTGCGCGCGTGTGTGTGTGTGTGTGTGTGTGTGTGTGTGTGTGTGTGTGTGTGTGTGTGTGTGAAATAGTATGCTCATTACATACTTAGATGATGCATCAATTTTCAGTCATTCCTACTGCAATATTTTTAGTTTACCTTGTTTAAATGTTTGTTTGAGAAGCAGAGGTTCAAGGGAAGGGTCAAGCTCCTCCCCCACATTTTCCAGTAGTAGTGGGGTACCAAACTGAATGCAATTCTCCAGTGTCCTCATATAGTCTCCATCAGTTAATTTGATCACACTCAAGTTTTTCTCCTTTTCCGAATTTTTAACCCACTTGTTTGCTTGGCCTTGTGGATCAATCATCAAAGGCCTGAAATGAAAACAACTTAGGTAAGTGTAAAATTTCATGAAAATCACATCAAATCTTAGCCTGAAATTCTCTAAGAAGATATGAAGGTTAGACTACTACTGCAAATGATAGGCAGCATTTGTCTGAGAAATATAGTATGCATTTATTTAAGGATTTAGTTTGTTTTTATCATGGATTTCATTCCTCATATGACAACATGATGCTAATAAGGAAAATCACAGAGCAATGAGAGCATTCTTCACTACTTTAGCCTATTTCACTAAAACCCAGATATGCTAAAACACAGATTGTTCATAATCATGCAATTCCTGAATGGAGATAACAGAGAATGACTAATGAATGGAAACAACTTCCTCATTTAATAATAAATAAATTCCTCAGCATCACATTAAAGCTCAGCTAAGTAATATACTTATACCCAGTAGGTCTTCAAGGACAGGTGACTACCAAAAATCATAGCATTTGGACTTAAGTGCCTTCTGTTTTCCAGAGATCCAGCTGCATTCGTCATGTGAAATCCAGTACATGTCTCATGCTTCAAACGTGCTAATTCATAATATGAAAGACTCTCTCACATGTACTGCTTTGTCCAATGCTCTGTTTGAGTCTTTGATCTAGGTTACCTTGCCAAGAAGTGTGCTTTTGGGACGCAAGTTTTAGCACAGAGGTCAATCTGTGCTAACAAAACCATGAAACTAAAATATACTTGCAATATTATAAGATTATAACAACTATTAGTCTTTTGAAGGAAAGCATTTGCCATAGTGCTAGACCTTCATGCTAGACCTTCATAATATGCAATGATTTTAATCATTTTTTATTTTCCTTCATGGTGTAGTACTTAACAGTAACTATATCAATTTTTAACAAGAGGGAAGGAGGGCGGGAAGCTGTGCTGATACAGTGACCTACCCACTTTTATAGTAAGTACCTTATTCAGCGCTGCTTTCTGTGGTAATGAAAAATGTGAAAGCAAATCATAGTATTTGGGTACAATTCCAAGCAGTACTTGGTTGCCCAGGAAGGTGGACAGCTGCAAGACTCCCTGCAACATGGCTGGTTGAAAACCTTTCCTATCCCTAGACTGTGTTTCCAATTAATAGTGTACGGTAAATGTGCATATCTAAACAATCCTACCTTGGTTTGTGAGTTACTGTGGAGTTGACAGGTAAGAGAAGTTTTATTTGCATTTATATTTTATTTATCACTGTTTTACACTGTTTGAAGGTAGGAAGGGGTAGCATGTTAACAAGATTTATTTTGGATTCATATTTTGTTGTTTTACCTTTAATTTCACTGTTGGTTGTTAGAAAGAGATAGGTTTTAGACAGGCAAACTCTAGCCACCCAAGGGGCCTAGATAGCTATAAATTCACACAGACTGCAGAGAGGAAAATCCAGAGCATATGTAAAGAATCCTACCTTGGTTTGTGATGTATTGATCTTTACTTTTAAAAATGAAGTGCAACTGTGAGCAATACTGAGCAGAAGCTACTGTGCACATTCACGTGTGAAGTAAAGGAATTAGAACTTTTGTCTGACTTGCAGAACTTGTATGGTTAGAACAACTTTACTCTACTTACTTTAGTATTTAGTTGTATCATGCTTGTGCGATTTTTTTTTTTGTCATAGAAGTTGATTTAAGTTCTCATTGAAATCTGTGGTGATTGATTTTGATTATTCTTTTCTTTTACAACATTTTACTCATTTAAAGCTGAACATGAACTCCTTAAAGTATGCAATTAATGATTTGCTAATGCACAAATATCTCATACAGTGTAAAAAGAAGCTATGTACCTACCATAACATTCCATGTTAGTTGTCTTCATCTCGCCTTCTTTCTTGCTGGTTGGGATCGGAGCCAATCCTCGGCTCTGACTCGGCCATCTTCAAAAGCTCGAGAGCTGTTTACTGGCTTGAGGCTACCCCTTATCCCATGATGCCTAGTGATAGCTACTCAGATCTCGTTTGAAATAGCTAACTCCAGACATAGCAAGAGAATAAACCAGTCCAAAAAAAATAGGTTGATTACACCTGTCATATTCTCTAAGTCAGTAGAGGAAAACAAACAGAGAATACCCAGCCAGTGAAACAGGAACTCCTCTCGGTCCACTAGGACAGGGGGACGGAGGGTGGGACGCAAGAAAGAAGGCAAGATGAAGACAACAAACATGGAACGTTATAGTAGGTACATAACTTCTTTATGTTAAGTTGTCTATCTCGCCTTCATTCTTGCTGGTTGTGACAACGTCCCTAGCACCTAATATCCTGGGTGGCTCATTGGAACAGACTCTTCAGAACAGTGGAACCAAAGTCAGCTCTGCTTCTGGAGACCATATCCAGCTTGTAATGAGAAATAAAGCTATGAGGGTTTGCCCACGTGGCAGCTGCACAGATAGAATCCATGGGCAACCTAGACTGGAAGCCTACAGAGCTGGCCAAGGCCCTAGTAGAATGACCTTTCGGTTTGATAGGTAACTCTTTGTTCCTTAACTGATAAATGTCTAGACATGGTTACCTTGGAAACTGGTAGGCCTTGTTTGCCTAAGGCATAAGAAAGGAATAGTTAGCCCGACTTACTTATTTCTTTAGTTCTGTGCAAGTAAAAACGCAATTGTCTATGAACGTCCAATTGGTATAATTTGTACTCTGCCTTGTGGTGTGATTAGGGAAAAACACAGGAAGGTCTATAGATTGGTTTAAATTATTTTCTGAGCAGACTTTAGGAAGAAACGAAGGAGTGGTCCTCAGAGCAACCCTGTCCTTATGAAAAACCAAGTATGGAGGATGAACACATAGTGCCTGAAGTTCGGAGACACATCTGGCTGAAGTAATAGCTACCAGAAAGAGTGTCTTCCAAGATAGAAACTTAATGGAGCAGGATGCTGCTGGTTCAAAAGGGGGCAGAATTAAGGAAGTTAGGACTAAATTAAGATCCCAAGGAGGAGGGGGATCTCTCACTGAAGGCCTAAGAAGATTCGTCCCTCTCAAAAAAGCTTTACAGAGCTTATGAGACATAATGTTAGAATTTGACAACCCAACATGAAAGTTAGAAATGGCCACTAATTGTACCCTGATCATAGCAGAAGCAGACCCGGAATGAAAAAGTTGTGCTAGGAATTCCAGAATTTCGTGGACTAGGGCTGAAAAGGGATCCACGTTCCTAGCCTCTGCCCAACAAGAAAAACGTTTCCATTTGCTAGCATAAGTTTTCCTGGTTGCAGACTTGTGAGAAGAGACAATAATCTCACGTACTGCTGGGGAAATGCTGGGAAGCCTGGCTAAGGTTGGAAGTGGAGCAACCAAGCTGTGAGCAGGAGAGTTTGGAGGGATTGATGCAACCCGCCTGATTGATGAATCAGGAGATCTGGAATCGGGTCCAGAGTTGATCAAGAAGGTAATGGTGCAGGAACGGGAACCATATCTGTCGAGGCCAGTAGGGGGCAATGAGGATCATTTTGCAACCCAATGATATTGCTTTCTGTATGAGTTTCGATATCAGGGGAAATGGAGGAAAGGCATAAAGAAGCCCCTGAGGCCAATCGTGGACTAGAGCATCTCTGGGTGTGTGACCTGGAAGTGGAAGAAGGGAGAAGTAGTTGCTGCATTTGCTGTTGAAGGGGGTGGCAAAAAGATCGCAGCAAGGCTGTCCCCATTTGCAGAAGATAAGATCTGCAACTTCATGATTCAGAGACCACACAGGTCACAGGGAATGATAATATTTTTCCATCAGAAAACTTTCAGTTTACAGAAAAAGGCATTATTTTTCCAAAAGAGAAGGTAGAAAAAAGAGGCAAGGGGCAGCTGAAAAGGACAAAATCAAAATTGAACGTGGAAGGATTGAAGAACATTACTATAAGATAAACGAAGAGAGAGACAGAAGTTGACTACATGGCTGAAGCTGTGGATTTACAATACCAGCTGGATGAGAATTTAATACACAATGAAAACAGAGGGATTAATAAGACTAATGGTGATGAAGATCTATCATTCATAACAATCGATAGAGAAGATATTACTGCATTAGAAGCTGAAGATTCTTCAGAGCTGGCCAGCAAATATCTTCTTGTAATAGGAGATTCAATTATTAGAGGAACAGATACTTATATTTGCAGAGAGATAATGAACATTGAATAGTGTTATGTTTGCCAGGAGCAAAAACAGATGTGAGACAAGCCTTGGAATGCCTTAATGTAAGGAAGTATGGATCCGTTTTTATTTATGTCGGTACAAATTATGTCATCCGCAAGGATTCTCTGACTGTTAGTAGGTATCTGACAACCCTTTTAGATAGTACAGCTTGTACTGGTGTTAGGACGTATTTTTCATATATCACCTATAGAAAGGATAGTCAGGCCACTGTGAATGAAAAGATTTTTTGGGTAAATACCTACATGGAAAAAAATGTCCTGTTTTAAAAAATGGAAATGGATAGAAAATCCAAGCCTAGTTTTGGGCACATGTGTTCAGACAGGATGGCTTGCATTTATCAAGATCAGGGAAGAGTCTTTTTGAGGCAGATATTTTGCAATATTTGACAAAGACTAGGCAGGTTTTTTGCCAGGTTGAAAATTGAACAGTTCACGGATAACATTTAATGTATCTCTGATGGTTGTTAATGCTTGAAACATTAATAATAAAGTTTTTTTTTAATTGGAAAATTTGCTACGTTCCCACAAGATTGATGTTGTTATTATTTGTGAAACATGGTTAAAGAAAATGACTGAAAACCAGTTCTGTCAGTGTATAAATCTTTTTACTGTAACAGACATTCTAACAAAAATTCAGGTGGAGATGTTATGATAGGGATTCAAGATAGTTATGAGACCTGTGATTATTCCATGTTCAGTGATAACACCAGTACTATAGACTGTGTGACTGTGACAATAAAGACAACCCTGGAACATATAACAATTGTTGAGTGTACAGATCATCAAAGTCAAGTGCAGATGACCTAGAGGAATTCATATATTTCTTGTATGAAACACAGGAGGGAAGAATAATATTAGCTGGGGACTTTGATTTACCAGAAAAAGACTGGAATAATATTGGTTCAACTTTAGTAAGTAAATTATTCACAACGTATATTCAGAAACAACAGTTGCTTCCAAATGTAAAAAACCTACCAGGGGATGGAACATACTAGATATTGTTTATGTTCCTAAAGAAATTACAGTAACTTCAAGTCAAGTTTTACCACTGTTGATGTGCAGTGATCATTGGGCTATAAAGGTTAATTTGTTGCTAGATAATTCTGTCAAACTGAAATCTAAACCTATGCACAGAAGGTTAATTACAAACTGTATAGAAGCAAAACAGCCACTATGTAAAACTAACTGGAGTGAGGTATTCATTAGAAAAACTGTAGATGGAATGTGGAAAGTTTTGAAAGAGAAATTGTTTAAGTGCAAAAACACAAAAAAAAATGTTTAACATCAGCATCTAGGCATACAACATCACGGGCGTATATTTCCATAAGAACAAGATATCTGATTAAGGTGAGAGAGAGAGAAAATGTAAGAAATGGAAGAGAGGTCGAACTACAACTTTGAAAACTTAAACAAACAAGCTGGACAAATGGGTCTATATTAGATAATCGAACTTTCAAAAGTTCGAGTGTCATATGGTCGACACCATATGATCAAACTTTTAAAAGTTCGAAAATCTAATAAAAAAATAAACTACGCAAATACCTACCTGAACATTTTAAGCAGGGGCAAGCCCCCCTGCATCCCCCGCACTCCCCGCTCTTTAAATATACCAACTCCGAGATTGCACTACAGTGCAAAAAAGGGATTCTTCCTATTCCACACTGTATGGAGATCTCCATTAGAACGTTCAAACTTTCAAAAATTCGATCATATGGTGTCGACCATATAACAGTTGAACTTTTGAAAGTTCGATCATCCAATATAGACCCGGACAAACAAATTAAGCATGGTGTGAGACAAGATCAAGAAAATTTTGAAGAAAATGTATATAAAGATATTAAGCATAATAGGGAACCTTTTTATAGATACATAAGATGTGGAAGGAGTAAAGACACACAAATTGATAAACTGTGTGCAGATTCTAAAATTTATTCTCAGACACAACAGAGTATAGATATAGTTACAAAATACTATGCAAACAGTTTGGCTCCACAAAAGGGGTGATAAGTTGTCCTAGTGACAGCCGGGTAATCCCAGATACTGGAATCAAATCAGATTGTATTTAAAAAGAACTGCACAAATTGGATCCAAACAAAGCACAGGGAGGAGACAGAATTAGTAACGATGACCTGAGAACACTTAAGAAAGAATTTATGGTACCATTATATCGATTACCCACTAGGACATATATATGTGGGGAGATTCCTCAAGATTGGAGACATGCCCTTATTAAACCTGTCTTTAAGGAAAAGGGGAGTAGGACAAACCCAGAGGCATACAAACTCTTAAGTCTACTTTCATGCTGTGGATAAATAATGACAAAGGTAGTATTGGATAAGTTATTGTCAGAACTGGATAGGTTGGACTTGAAACCATACATTGTCATGCATATGTTGAAAATAGATCTGTTACCACCTGTAACATGATGTCCTAGAACAATATAATAACAGCTAAGAATGAAAGATTGTGCTATGATGTAATTTATATAGATTTAACTTCAGCATTTGACAGGGTCACACACAAAACAGTGATCAATAAACTAGAACAACTAGGTACTGATGCACTTTTGATAAGATGGATAGCGGCATGGCTTACAAATAGGACATGGCAAGTATCATACAGCAACTGGACAGGTAAAATCCTTATTTACAGTCAAGGTGTCCCACAGGGCTCTGTCCTATGCCCTTACTTGTTTAGATTGCATCTTTCAGACCTAAATTTTCATCTGCTGTGTTCTACAATCTATATGCAGACAACCTGAAATTTGGTAAACTGATTACATGTGTTACAGGTAAGGCATGTCTGCAAAATAACTTGACTAAATTGACCATTTGTGCACAGGAGAATAATATGCTGATAAATACATCAAAAACTAAGCATATGAGATTTGGGAGACATAAACTGAAATGTGAATATTTAATACAGCACACAGTGATTGAAAATGTAGACTCATTTAAGGACCTGGGTATATGGGTAGATTCAGCAATGAGTTTTTCTAATCATATCAACCAACTGGTTAATGATAGCTACAGAACTATAGGTTGTATAAAAAGATTTATATTTATGAAATCTAAGAAATCATAAATGATGAATTTATTGTTTGTTACATTAGACCCAAACTTGAATATGGAATAACAATATGGAAACCCTATAAGAAAACAAGCATGAGTAAACTGGAAAGAGTACAGTGGGAATATGCCAAGGGCAGCCATGGATGTGAAAATTTAAGTTATTATGAAAGACTAAAATATCTGAACTTGTACAGTGTCTCTTACAGATATCTAAAAGGAGATCTTATTCAGGTATATAGGGCATTTAGGGACAACTACCTCTGGGAATGTTTGGGGTTATCAAAAAGTACTAGAGAATCATCAGACAACCTATGAAGAAGATTCTATAGGAATTAAAAGTGTATCAATTGGTTCTCTGACAGAGTAGCTGATTCATGGAACAGATTACCAAATTACATTAAAGCAAGTTCTAGTTTAGATATTTTTAAGAACAGCATAGACTCTTATTATGGGA
Source organism: Protopterus annectens (assembly GCF_019279795.1). Classification (NCBI taxonomy): domain Eukaryota; kingdom Metazoa; phylum Chordata; order Ceratodontiformes; family Protopteridae; genus Protopterus; species Protopterus annectens. Next base: position 342,436,041 of record NC_056740.1, read on the forward strand.
ACAAGTGTTTTGGTATATTGGCAAGCTAGAAGGGCATTGATGCCCATGTTTAAAATATTTGTATGTATGTAATGTGTGGTCAGAAGTCCACATGATGACTATTAAAATACCCTTCCCACAAACATTTCTAAAGCAAGGTACTGGTGTAACAACTATCTGAGAGGAATATACTCTGATAGTATCTTGCAAAGGTTTATTGTCTTCTGTTTTGTTAAGGTATAATTCCCTGAATCTGTACTAGATGAAACACACTGGCAGATGCTTCTACATGATAACAAGTACAAAAAAGCATTTTGCATGGCTCAAACCTCACCCACCTCACACACACACACACACACACACACACACACACACACATATATATATATATATATATATATATATATATATATATATATATATATATATATATATATACATACACACACACACACACACACACACACACACACACACACACACACACACACACACACACACACACACACGTATATATAAACGGACCTTAGGCTGGATAAACAAATGACTGGTTAAGCAGAAAAAGCATACAAAACAGCATTTATAGGTTGTAACCACCTACCCCCCCAGACAGATTTTAAATATTGCTCTCATAGACTAAGAAAGTTGCTAGAATAACATTATTTGTCTTAGCATGCATTTTCTGAAAGAAATGAAGCCTGAAACTCAAATGTTTGGCATTATTTATTTACATCCTCAGTGATTTGCCAGAAAACCACAAATTGTATGAAGAATAATTCTGCAAAAATCTGGACAGCTGAGAGGTATGCATACCTCTCGACCTCTTAGTGGAAAAAATCTGTACAAAGTCGGAATTAATGGGGGTACTATGGCCAAAAAATAGGGACAGATTTTAAATATTGTTATTTTTAACTTAGAAAGTTGCTAGAATAACAGGATTTTTGTTTGCATGCATTTTCTGAAGGATATGAAGTCTAAAACTCTTATATATGTCATTATTTACTGACTTCAATCCTCTGTGTTTTGCCAGAAAAACACAAATTGTATGAGAAACATGCTAAAACTATTAGGTTAAATCTGGACAGTTGAGAGGTATAAAACACACACACACACACACACACACACACACACACACACACACACACTTACCCTCTCTCTCAGTGGCCATCAAATTTGTGCCGTAGCAAGAGACAACACTTCGGTCTCCTCCTGGCACTTGGTTTATCATTTTAATATTAAAATCTTAAAATATTGAAACAAAACAAACTTGTAGTTTTTATTTTATATATTGCAAGTTCATTTTTGTTTCGGTATTTTAACATTTTAAGATTAAAACAATAAGCCAAAACATTCCAAAGTGCCCGGCGGACGTGTTGCACTTCTCTGGTCTGTTGCTGTGGCTACGGCAGAAATATGATAGCTGGTTAAAGGGAGATCAGATAATAGGGAATCTACTGTATATGGATCCTTATCAGTTGATCAAGTTTTCAGAAACTCAAAATTCATATCGGTGAAGCGATATGACTGAATTTCTGAAAACTCAAAGTTTTTGAATGAAGATCACGGTACAAGGAGGATTGGGAAATTTACTGTTTTCCTCAATGTAGTTAGAGCTCGGAAGATTTTTGTGTGTGTTTTTTTTTTTAATGTTCGAGTTTAGGGAAATTTGATCATATTGGCTTGCTGATATGAATTTCAAGTTTCTGAAAACTTGATCAACTGACATATAGCCATACACATATATATGAATATACTATCTCCAGCGTTGCACAACCACACAACTAACTGAAAACAGAAAAGCCCACACAAATTGAATTGTTGCTGGTGTGCACATAGAAAGTGTCAGAAGTGGTTTCTGATTTGAAACAAGCAATCAGAAAGTTCAGCCTCTGCAAACTTAACTTGATAAGTTGAATCAGATCAGTAGGGAAGCCAGGTGTGTTGTCCTTCTCATAGTAAAAGCAATATAGTGGGCCAGACACTTTGATCATCTTCTTCTTTTTCTTTTGGCTGCTCTTGTTAGGGGTCACCACAGAGGATCATCTGTTTCCATTTCTTCCTGTCCTCTGCATCTTGCTCTGTCACACCAACCACCTGCATGTCCTCTCTCACCACATCCATAAACCTTATCTTAGGCCTTCCTCTTTTATTCTTACCTGGCAGCGCCATCCTCAGTACATGTCCAAACTAACGCAATCTCGCTTCTCTGGCTTTGTCTCCAAGCTGTCCAACCTGAGCTCACCCTCTAATATACTAATTTCTAATCCTGCCCATACTCGTCACACCCAATGCAAATCTAACATCTTTCACTCTGCCACCTACAGCTCTGACTCCTGTCTTTTCATCAGTGTCACCGTCTCCAACCCATAAAGCATAGCTGGTCTCACTATCAACTTGTAGACTTTCTGTTTCACTCTTACCGGTACTCGTCTGTCACAAATCACTCCTGACACTCTTCTCCACCCAGTCCACCCTGCCCACACTCTCTTCTTCACCACTTTTCTACACTCACCATTACTCTGAACTGTTGATCCCAAGTATTTAAACTCATCCACCTTCGCAACTCTACTCACTGCATCCTCACCATCCCTCTGTCCTTCCTCTATTTCACAAACATATATTCTGTCTTAGTCCTGCCGACCTTCGTTCCTCTCCACTCTACAGCATATCACCACCTCTCCAGGGTCTCCTCAACCTGTTCCCTACTCTCACTATAAATCACAATGTCATCCACAAACTTCATATTCCACGGGGACTCCTGTCTGATCTCGTCTGTCAACATGTCCATCACCATTGCAAATAAGAAAGGGTCCAGAGCTGATACTTGATGTAATCCCAGCTCCACCTTGAGTGCATCTGTCACTCCTACTGCAGACCTCACCACTGTCACACTGCCCTTGTACATATCCTGTACCACTCTTACATACTTCTCTGCCACTCCTGACTTCCTCATACAAAACCACAACTCTTCTCTAGGCACCCTGTCATATGCTTTCTCTAAGTCCCTTCTGACATTCTCTATACTTCTCCATCAACACCCTCAGAGCAACATTGCATCTGTAGTGCTCTTTCCTGGCATGAAGCCATACTGCTGCTCACTAATCATCACTCACCTTCTTAACCTAGCTTCCACTACTCTTTCCAATAACTTCATGCTGTGACTGATCAATTTTTTCCCTCTGTAGTTACTACAGCTCTGCACATCACCCTTATTCTTAAAAGTGAGTGCTGATGCAGATGTTCTTTGTGTTTCACTGTTGCAGTCATTACATTTGGGTAATCCTGCTGGCAGGTTGCCCTCAGTCGGCCTGAATTCCAAAGTCTTGGGTCCTGCATCAGTTGCTGTCACCCCTTCCCTGACGTCAAGTCATCAGGGGTATAAAAGATGCAGCCAACGCCATTTTCTTCAGTCTTTCTTGCCGTGCGGTGCCCAAAGCAGAAGCAGTTTGCAAGTGCCAGTTGGCCGACTCCTGAGATTTTCGTGTTTGAATTTCAGATCTGAAGTCTTCATTAAAGCTAAGCACCCCATTGGGGAAACTTTTTTCTTGCACCAGACCGATGTCAGAAAAAGTTAATAATTGTATTTCTTGCGGAAAGCAAATACCTCATAAGGACTTTCATTCTTACTGTATTCCTTGCCTAGGCCCTGACCATAGCGTTTCAGGTTGTCGCTTTTGTGCTAGATTTAACCAATGCACTATTAAGCGTCAGTATGATTTTGCATTGAACTATTTTGGACGCAGGTTTAATTATCCAGAAATGTCATCGGATAGCCATCCGACTACCGGAGTTCACAAAAAACGCAAAGAAAAAGAAAACAATAGACAACCAAGGCCCAAAACCGACAACGAAGCTTCTCCTAAGCCAGTCGCCGGTTCTCAGTGAGGTGCTTTTGCAGCCCCTGACGCCCTATACTTTAGAGTCGCAGGCTGCTACCGACTCCCATGTGGAGTCAGCTATGCCTCTGGAAACTCAAGGTATTGGAGCCTCGGACACTATTCCTTCAGTTGGGTCCAGAGCCGCTGAGCAGGCACCGGCTTCTGAGTGTGTATTCAGACCTAAACATCTATATATTAAACCGACTTCAGCTTCAAAGGCAAAGACTAAAGCACCTTCAAAGACAAAGAAACAAACTCAAGAGCCACGTGGACAGGCCTCCATGCCCAAAAAAACAGATGCTCAATATGGCGAAAGACTTGATTACCTTGATCAGGGGTTCCCATCCCCCTCCTGATAAGAGGCCTAGGCAAGAGACAGACTATGAATCTTCAGATCAGGTTTCTATTTCTTCTGATTCCTCTTCTGATCAGGATTATTCTCTCCCCCCCCCCCCATGAGGATTCTGATGCTGAAGAATCTATTCCTTCAGCTTCTCCTCCTGAGGACTATTCTTTTGGGGAAACCTTACATACCACGAGGAAGCACTTCCACTAGGAGAGCCAAGATTTTTCAGAATCTAAAAAGAGTCTCAGAGACTTCCTTTTACTACCTCAACACAGGCCTCTAGCCATTCCACCTTTGTTAGACATTGTAGATGATGTGTTTTCAGAGTCTAGTCTGACCCCTGACTCCTTACCTCCAAGCTCCTGTTAAGCCTGACAGATATTACAGGGTTCCTGACTCTCATAAATTCCTTTTCAAAAACACTGCTGCAGACCCAGAAACTATTTCACAGGGTCCCAAAGGGGTTAAGGCTTCTGCTGCAAAAAACCCTACTCCTTCTGACAGAGATTCTAGGGCATTGGATAGATGGGGAAAAAGGGTTTACACATCTGCTACCTTGGCTATAAGGGCCTTAAACTGTCAGTTTCATATGCTCAAATATCAGCAACATGTCATGGCATTGCTTAAACAGAAAATGTTGTTAAACTCTGAATATGCAGAAAACAAGGAAATGCAGGATTTACTGCATGCAGCTGAACAAGTTGGAAAGCATACTTTGCAATGTGGTTTTGATTCTCTGGAGGCCTCCTGCAGGGCCGCAGCTATGGGTTCTGTAATTAGGAGGCATGGTTGGTTAAAGGAACAAAATCTACCTGATCATGTCAAAGTAAAATTATTAGATGCACCTTTACAGCATGATACTTTGGTGTTAAGGCAGAAGAGGTGTTAAAGAAAATGGAGGACAAAGCCAAATTTATGCAAACTGTCAAAGATTTTTTACAAGTACAGCCACCTAGGTTTAGTAGACACTGGCCTACAAAGAAGTGGTCCTTTCCTGTGTCAGACAGACCTCAAAGGGGCAGATCCAGACGCCCTAGAGGCAGATCCCAGGCGCAAGGTTCATACAGGTCAAAGCAATGGGGTGCTTCTACCTCCAAAAGTGGAGAAGACAAATCACAACCTTACAGGAAACAGTCCCAATGACTTCTCCCTGCCTACACCAAGCACTTATCTCCTGGCAGCACCCTTAGGGGGAAAAATAGCACTTTTTTCTCAAAACTGGCACATTATAACCCAGGACAAGTGGGTTCTAAACACAGTGTCACAAGGCTACAAGTTCCACTTCCATACCCTGCCAAAGGCAAATGGTTGACCAGATCTGCCAAAAAATCAATGGGCAGAGGCACAAAAACAAGTCTCATCCCTCATGGACATGGGGGCCATTCAACAAGTACCAGAGCAAGAGCAGGGACAAGGATTTTACTAAACACTGTTCTTGGTACCCAGAAAGGACAAAGCCTGGAGACCAATACTGGACCTATCTATTCTAAACACATCCCCGGATATACCAAAATTCAAAATGTTGACCTTGCAGCAGCTTCTGCCCATGCTGGGCATGAAGGCTTGGCTTGTGACTTTAGACCTAAAAGAGGCATACCTGCATGTCCCAATCAGGCAATCATGCAGAAGATACCTCAGATTCAAGGCTGGCTCAATGCATTACCAATTCTCTGCACTGCCCTTTGGCTTATCTACTGCACCCAGGGTCTTTACAAAGTGCTTGGCACCAGTAATTACATTCTGCAGACAAAGAGGAATACAAATATATACTTACTTGGACAACTGCCTAATTCAAGCAGAGAACAAGGACATTCTTCTACAGCATCTGGCGTTTGTGAAAAGACTTCTAACATGCCTAGGGTACACAGTCATCGAAAAGAAATCAAAACTAGTACCCTCTCAAGAGATAATATTCCTGGGTGCAAGCTTAAATACAACTGCCCAGATGGCTTATCTCACGCCAGACAAACAAAGGCAACTGACTACCTATTTCAAAACAATGGCAACAAAGGCCCAGTTATCTGCAAGAAAAATTCTGCAGGCTATGGGCTTCATGGCATCCTGCATCCTACTAATTTCATATGCAAGACTGCATATGAGGAAACTTCATTGGTACTTAAAAAGTGTTTGGACTCAACATTGCCACAGCCTGGAGACAATGATTACTCTCATTCCCTGCCTGCAACAGGAGTTTTGATGGTGGGCGAAGGCTTGTCACCAGAACAAGGGACAGCCATTCACTTTACCCCCAGCCAGGCAAAACCTAACAACGGATGCATCAGATTATGCCTGGGGGGGCCCACATGGCAGGAAGATGCATTCAGGGCACATGGTCCGCAAACCAAATGCATCTACATATCAATCAAAAAGAGATGCTAGCTGTTCAAAATGTCCTGACAGCCTTCAAGGACCTACTTCATCCAGGCCAACTACTGATAAAGACAGACAATACCATGGTCATGTGGTATATAAACAAGCAGGGGGGCACACATTCTTAGCCCCTTTGCAGACTAGCCATGGCTTTGTGGGACACAGCATTGACTTACCAAGTTCATCTGCAGGCACAATTCCTGCCAGGAAAGGAAAATACTCTGGCAGACGAACTAAGCAGAAACCTCATGGATCCCCACGAGTGGCAGCTGGATCCACTAGTCTTCAGCATGATAACAAGGAAATGGGGACGCCTGGACATAGATCTATTTGCCTCCCCTCACAACTACCAACTAAAAAGATTCTGTACAAGGACTTATCACAGACAAGCATGGAAAGTGGACGCCCTATCTTTCAGCTGGAAAAACCTATCAGTATATGCTTTTCCTCCACTGCCTCTCCTCCCCAAGGTACTCTTAAATGTCAGACAGGAGAAGCCAAAGTTGATACTGATTGCTCCAGACTGGCCCCACCAGTGCTGGTGTCCGATCTTAAGGAACTTGTCTCAATGCCCAGCCTGGACCTTACCTCAAATACCTTATCTACTGTCCCAACAAAACAATCAGATCCTGCACAGCCAACTCAGGACTCTAAACCTAGCAGCATGGCGGATAATGTAGCCATACAAAGCACACCTCTCAGTAAAGCTGTGATGGATGTCATTTTGGAAGCCAGAAGGCCTACTACTAGGAAATGTTGGACAACGGCCTATCTTTTTCATCAATTAAAATTCATGCCTCTGCCATTTCGGCTCATTACAATACAGAGCCACCAATCTTTTCTCATCCTTTATTAAGGCAGTAACCTCAGAGGAGCCAAAAACTTAAGGCCTCCAAGGAGATCACCAATACCTGCGTGGGACCACAACTATGTCTTGGAAAAACTCACCCTATCTCCTCTTGAGCCAGCTGCTACTGCTGATATAAAGTTTTTATCTTGGAAAACAGCTCTGCTCCTAGCAATAACTTCTGCAAGACGAGTATCAGAGCTACAGGCACTCATGGCTGTGGAACCTTTTATCATTTTTTATCCAGCCAGGGTCTCCCTGAGGACAAACCCAACATTTATGCCTAAGGTGGTGTCTAGTGTGGCCCTTAACCAAACTATTCATTTGCCAACTTTTTATCCAAATCCACAGAACAAGGGAGAGAGAATTCTGCATTCTTTGGACATACACAGACAGCTTAGATTCTATCTGGACAAAACCAAAGTTTTTAGGAAGACAGAGCAATTACTAGTGGCATATGCTGCAAGATCACAAGGAAAGGCTATCTCCAAGCAGACTATTTCAAAGTGGATAGGCCACTGCATTCATTTCTGCTATTTACAGCATGGCAAGCCAGTGCCTAAGGGCATTTGGCCACATTCAACCAGAGCTGCAGCCTCTTCAGCAGCCTTTCTCAGGGGAGTACCAACCAAAGACATCTTAGAAGCTGCTACTTGGAGTTCAGTGCACACTTTTACAAAGCATTATCATCTGCCACTCTACTCTAAATCCAGGGCAGGCTTTGCCACTGCAGTTCTGCAGGGCCTCATAGCCACCCCTAATGCTGTTTAGCTCCAGCCTCCCAACCATAGATTTGGGACTCTACCCAAATGTAATGACTGCACCAGTGAAACACGAAGAACATAATACAGTTGTGTACACTTACCATAAATGTAGATGTTCGAGTGTATTCACTGTTGCAGTCCAGGTTACCCACCCACCACCCCCCTTATTTCTGCTGGAACTTATCTTTCCTTCTCTGATTTATACAACCTATGTGGTGTATTTGCTTGTAGATGAAGGTAAAGTTTATATTGGTGCATGTGTTCTTATACACTTATATATATATATATATATATATATATATATATATATATATATATATATATATATATATATAATTTTGGCTACCCTTTAGGGGGCACCTGACATCTGGGGCAAGAAAAACTGAAGAAAATGGCGTCAGCTGCATCTTTTATACCCCTGACGACCTGACGTCAGGGAAGGGGCAACAGCAACCGATGCAGGACCCAAGACTTTGGAATTCAGGCCGACTGAGGGCAACCTGCCAGCAGGATTACCCAAATGTAATGACTGCAACAGTGAATACACTCGAACATCTACATTTATGGTAAGTGTACACAACTGTACTTTCTTCTTTACTCCTCAGGCAACCTCTCGCTTTCTAAGATTTCTTTAAACAATCTGGTTAAATACCCCACTGTCATCTCTTCTACGGGTATGTCATCTGGACCAACAGCCTTTCCATTCTTCAACCTCTTCATAGCTGTCCTTTCTTCCTCCTTGCAAGTCCATTGCATTTCCTAATTCACTATCCTCCACATCATCCAACCTTCTCTCACTCTCTCATTCTCTTCATTCATCAGTCCTTCAATTACTCTTTCCATCTGCTCAACACACTTTCCTTACTTGTGAGTACATTTCCCTTGTTACCCTTTATCACCCAAACCTGCTGCACATCTTTCTCAGCATAGTCCCTCTGTCTAGCCAATTGGTACAGGTCTTTTTCCCCCTCCTTAGTGTCCAGCCTTTCATACAACTCACCATACGCCTTATCCTTAGCTTTTGCCACCTCTCTCTTCATCATAAACCTCAACTCTTTGTACTCCTGTCTACTTTCTTCATCTCTCTAACAATCCCACATCTTCTTCTCCAACCTCTTACTCTGTATACTCTCCTGTACTTCCTCATTCCACTATCAGGTCTCCTTGTCCTTCTTCTGTCCAGATGTCACACAAAGCGCTCTGATAATGTTTATTTATTAAAAGGCAGACAGCTGACCTGTTTTCCTGAAGACATTAGTTCTCCTAGAATGCCATCTTAATTGTCTACGTACATCCAGTTTATACAGAAGATGCTTCCTTCATCTGGTATTATGAATAAAATTTATTTATTTTATTTACTGACATTTAACTACTGGGAAAGTCCGACTGGGTAGAAGCACATTTTCAGAAGAGGCCCGATGAGAAAAGCTCCACATTATTAGAAAACATTTTAAGAACAATAATTTTACAATATTCAAAAATAAAACAAAAACATCTGCAGTTTAAATAATTATAACAAATTAGACATAATATAAAAACACTGGTTAAGAATCGATACAAGTTATATGATAATCATTTAATATTTAGGGAAATTTTAGACAGTTTGTAGAGAAATTAAAGGTAAATTAGTCTGATGCAAACAGGAACTGGAATATGAAGTGAGAGGAAAAACAGGCTTATTGTATATTTAGATAGAAAGTGAGGGAAGAGACTTAGCAATAAGGAAGTAAGTGAAGAAGGGAGAGAGGAGGTATAAAAAATCAAAAGGTACTTGTTCAGATTTCGGGATATAGTTTATCCTTGTTTTGAACATGAACAGCTCCAGATTTTGGCTTTCAAGTCTTTCAGAGTGGTTTTGAAAGATAGTAGGGAGGGTCTAGACCTGATGGGTACAAGTAAGGAGTTCCAGCCCTTAGCAACCTTGTACGAGTACAGACAATACCCAGCAGATTTCCTAGGTTTGTAGACAGACAGGAGTTTTGGGTCACTGGAGCTCATTGACCGACGGTGAACATAGATGTGTAGAATGCTTTTTAGTACTGGACAGGCAGATGGATGCTGGATAATTTTCTAGTTGATAAGAAGTTGTGTATCTGTTAGTTGATGTGGCAGTTCCAACCAATTTAAGCTTTTCAGTGCTATCCATAGGTGGGTTCTGAAAGGGACTGCAAATTTACCAACTTTGTTACAGCATCGTTCAAGTTTTAATTTTTGTGAAGCCTGGAGGTTAGTAAGGATGGGAGAGCCATAAAGAAGAGTGGGGAGGAAATAAATAATGACATGTGTAGTTTTAGTTGCATTTGTGAGAAAGTTTTTGGCTTTGAAAAACATCCCAAGTTTTTATGAGTTTTTCTTACACAATTTTGTATATGCAAGTTGAATGTAAGATTATCATCTACTATCACCCCTAAAAGTGACTTCAATGGTCTTATTATCAAGAGAAGTGACTTTAAATTTTGGTTCGTTTTTTTTTCATGAGCAAAGGATTTGGAGAAAAAAGTAGTAGTTTTTGTCTTTTTTGGGTTGAGCATGAGTTGTGAGTTAGAAAGCCATGTTTCAGTGGCTGTTAAAGCCTCCTGAGCATTTATTGGAGGTGTAACATATTGTCAGATGTGCAAATGAGAGTGCAATTATCGGCATATTGTATTAGGGTGGCCTACTGTGTGAAAGTACAGAGGGTGTTGGTGAAAATGTTAAAGAGGAAGGGACCAAAGATAGAGCCTTGTGGTACACCGGTGGTGATTGGGAGGTAAAAAAAAGAGTGTAGAGTGCCATTTTACTGACTGATACCTATTGGACAGGTAATTTGTGAACCATAGACGCGTGGGCTGAGAGAAACCTAGTGAGGACATTTGAAGGAGAAGTTTGCTGTGATAAATTCTGTTGAAGGCTTTAGACAAATCTAGAAATAAGGAAGAGACTAGTTTGTCATTATCTCTAGCTTTTTGACAGTATCTATGTAGGTTAGAAGGGCAGTGCTAATCTAGAAATAAGGAAGATACTAATTTGTCATTATCTCTAGCTTTTTGACTGTATCTATGTAGGTTAGAAGGGCAGTGCTAGTACTATGGGAAGGATGGAAGTCATGTTGTGTAAGGGGTACGAGTTCTTCCTGCAGGAGATAGTCTAGCAATTGTTTTTGAATACATTTTTCAAGTATTTTGGTGAGGGGACATAAGATTGCTATAGGTCTAAAGTTGTTATTGTCTTTTGAATTCCCTCCTTTGTGCAGACGGATAATGTGTGACTTTTTCAAGAGATAGAGAACTTGGGATTCCTGGACTGATCTATTTATAAGGATAGAGAGATGATAGGCAATGCTATATCTGTTATTTTTAGGTACTCGCTTGGAAGGTCATCAGCTAAAGAAGAGAATGATTTAAGTTTAAGAGAAATATTATATAAGATGTGGGCACAGGTTTGAAGGTGAAAGTGGATACGGTGATATGTGGCTGTTGGGCAGAGTTGGGATTAGATGCTGAGGAATCCCTGGTTATTCATGCTATACTATATATAAAATAAGAGTTGAACTGTATTGCAGTTTCGAGTGGTGAGTTATTGGGACAGGGACCTGGGTTGAATTTTTGGCCAGGATGTAAGATTTCTTTAATGTATGTCCAAAATGTTTTAGGGTTGTGTTTAGTATTATTCTGAAAGTTATTACAGTATAGTTTTTTTGTCTTCATTTATTTCCTTTTTAGTACGATTGAGAAGTATTCTGAAGTTTTCAAGATATTGAGGTGTTTTATATTTTTGCCTTTCTTTCCACACTTTTTCCTCTATCCTGCATTAGCATTCTATTCTTTTTGGATAGCCAAATTAAATTATTTGTTTTCATTTTCTTCCTTCTAGGAGATGCAAGGCAATTTAGGATATTTAGAAAAGTATAATGAATTCAATTACAGCATCATCTACGCAAAAGATTTTTAGCAAGTCCCAGTTAATAGATGATACTGTAAGTAATGAACATTTCCGGGTTAGACTTGGAAAGGCTACATGTTGTTTTATAAATATGCTGCTGAACTGGATGTGTGAGATGTCTAGTCATATAGATCAGGAGATGATCACTGAGAGAGTCTGACATTGCACTTGTGGTGGAGTATTTGCTAGGGTCTAATACTATGATCGAGTGTAACAGAGAATTCGATGCCTTGCTATAATGTGCGAGGCTATTAATTACTTGTGTGAAACCATATAAGTTCATGCTAGTTGTAGGGGAGTTAGAGTTTATGTCCAACCAATTGACATTCACATCACCTAGTAATATTTTTCTTGTGGAAATATTATGGATATCCAATGTAGGATATTTTCCAGAATAGCTGTATTGTTGTCAGGACTGTAATACACATCTGTTTATAATTGTTTATTTTGAGGAAAGCAATAAGAATCTCTGCTGAACTGAATTTTCATGTTGGTTTGCTGTAAGGGAAAACATGAAAGGTATTGGGAAGTATTAAAGCAATACGACCACCTTTCATTTGTATGTGGTCATTATGGATGAAATTATAGCCAGGAGGTATAACTTTGGAGTCGTGTATGCTGTTTTTAAGCCAAGTCTCAGTTACAGTGAAAACATCAGGCTTATGTTGGGAAATCCAGGCATGCAGTTCAGTAGTTTTATTTCTTACACTTCTAACATTTATTGCAGTAAAAATTAGAGCACCAGAGCTGGGGATTTGCCATTGTTAAGTCATAGAAGTGCAGGGGAGAGAATTATCTTAGTGTTCATTGTGATAGGATGGGCCAGGATTAGGGTGTGTATATTTCTTCCTAGAAGGATTTCAGTATATTGGGGTATGACACCACACCACTGGACCAGTAATCAAGGAGCCTGAATCCTCACCACTGGCACCAGTGGGGAACATACTTTCGGAGGATGACAAGGTACACAGATAGTATTTCCAGGTGCAGCTCCCTGCATCAAGTGCAATTCTCCTTAAGAGCACACAGAGACCACAGTCAGTCCAGTGATGGTTTCTCCCTCTTTGACCAGATCCCCAGTAAGACTTTCCACTGACACAGCTATAGAGTTGAGATCTCAGCTCAGTAGCCAAGGCAAGACCTCCAGCACCTTCTCTGTCCAACCAGTGCTTTGTGTCCCTGCTCAAGTAGCTGACACACTCTCTCTCTTTGAGGTTTAATTTAAACACACACACACACACACACACACACACACACACACACACACACACACACACACACACACACACGCACACCTGGGAAAGGCTGGCACAGGTTTACTAGCTATGCCCACTTTTGCCCAGACTATAAGGTAGTTATCACTGCCACCTCCTTAGCAGCTACTTTAAAGCCCTTAAAAGGGGTGTTCAATCTTACAGTGTAATGTTACTGTTAATTCAAATGGTAGTTCGACCGTGCTCAAGGCTATTAGGAGTGGCCTAAACAGTGTCACCAAATAAATATGTAAGTACTCTCAAAACCAAAAGATCTCTACAAAGATAAGCCACAATGAAAGGTTTAAATATATGTAATAATAACTAATATAAAAAAAAGACAATACTAAATACATATTTACAGTGACAGAGTTTAAAATCACAGGAAATATTTAAAACAACATTGCAGGACAGTCTCAAATAAATAAAGAAAAACATCTAAACTATGTTTTCCTACATTCCTAACTATAAGAGAATTACTGTTCCCTAGTTAACTTACTTACAGAGCAAGGCAAATGTATGGTGAATGGGTCTTCTCTGGTTGTTGTCGGGTCCAAGACAGAATACAAAATGCTATGTCTCACTAAGAGACCTCTCAAATTAATATCTCAAATATTACTGCTGAGCTAACTTGCAGAATTACATCATTTCTTGTCATCTGCCTTCTAGCCCCCAGGCCCAAAACAACCACTGATAGCAGCTGGTAGAATTTAGCACTTAGTATCTACCTGTAAAAATACATAGACAAGGGCTTTTCCACAGATCTTGGGCAGATGCTGGAAGTCATAGAACAATTACCTTACTACACATTTCAAAACAAGTAATTATTTCACCTTAAAGACAATACAGCAAACTTCTCAGTACAGAGATTGTGTCTCCTTGCTGCCATAAAGTAATTTAATTTCAGCTATTTTTTTGAAGTTTAAAATATATGCATTTAAACAGTTACAATACAATAGTGCATGTATATTTCTGTTTTATTCCAGTAGGGCACACTGTGGCCACACCCCAAGCATAAACACCCGACAAAATATATCTACAGCACACGTCTGTACAAACCATCCCATATGACACACAGCTCTAACACATTTGTAACACAAGCATCTTATATGAATCATGGTGATATTCACAAATCACATATAATTATTTACAGAAGTCCTGAGATCTGTCCTGGCAGTATTTCCCTTTGTTACACTTCTGTATGCAGTGGCTATAAAACGTGTACACACCCCTGTTAAAATGCCAGGTTTTTGTGATATTAAAAAAATGAGGCCACAATAAATAATTTCAAAACTTTTCCCACCTTTAATGTGACCTATAACCTGTACAATTCAAATGAAAAACAAACAAATCTGTTAGGAGAAAAATATAAAAAATAAAAAAATGTACAATATGCTGGTTGCATGAGTGTGCATACCCTTAAACTAATACTTTGTTGAAACGGTTTCATATGAAACCATCGAATTACCATTTCGTCGAGCCTAACATGATCGAGACAAAAACATCGCAAACTGACATCATCGAAACGTCAATTCATCGACTTTCATACCATCGACAAGTAAACTATGGAAGTGTTATAGTGCCATGAGCGCTACCATGGGTGAAGAAAGTTATATGTCCATATGTTTAGTGTTTTGCTACTGAACGGGGTGTTCACCGGGTGCTCTGTGTTAACACTATTGCATATTTCCTGTTTTAATACTGACATTCTTGTGTGTGGCACTATTTGCAGTTAGTCATGTTTGAGCACTCGTCGATGGTATGAAAGTCGATGAATTGACATTTCGATGATGTCAGTTTGCGATGTTTTTGTCTCGATCATGTTAGGCTCGACGAAATGGTAATTCGATGGTTTCATATGAAACCGTTGAAACACCTTTTGATTTAATTACAGCATTCAGTCATCTTGGGTACACACCTGCCATCAATTAAAGAGACTCTTATTAACCCCAAACAAAGTTCAGCTGTCCTAGTAGGATTTTCCTGACATTTACTCAGTTGCCCGCTACAGCAAAAGCCATTGTTCGCAGAGAGCTTACAAAGCATCAAAGGGATCCCATTGTCGAAAGGTTTTAGTCAGGAGAAGGGTACAAAAAAATTTCCATAGCATTAGATATACCATGGAACACAGTGGAGACAGTCATCAAAAAGTGGAGAAAATATGGGACAACAGTGACATTGCAAAGAACTGGATTTCCCTTCAAAATTGATGAAAAGACAAGACAAAAACAGGTCCGAGAGGCTGCAAAGAGACATACAGCAACACTGAAGGAGCTGCAGGAATTTCTGGCAAGTACTGGTTGTGTACTACATGTGACAACAATCTCCATATTCTCCATATGTTTGGACTATGGGGTAGGGTTGTAAGATGGAATGCTTTTCTTACACAGAAAAACATCCAGGCCCAGCTAAAATTTACAAAACAATACAGCAAGACTCCCAAAAGCATGTGAGAAAATGTGTTATGGTCAGATGAGACCAAGTTGGAACTTTTTGGCCACAATTCCAAAAGGTATGTTTGGTGCAAAAACAACACTTTGCATCACCAAAAGAACACGACCCCCACGTGAAGCATGGTTGTGGCAGTATCATGCTTTGGGGTTGCTTTTCTTCAGCTGCAACTGGGGCTTTAGTCAAGGTGGAGGGAATTATGAACAGTTTCAAATACCAGTCACTTTTGGACCAAATCCTTCAGGCATCTGCTAGAAAGCTGAAGATGAAGAGGAATTTCACCTTTCAACATGACAATGACCCCAAGCAAACATCCAAATCAACAAAAGAATGGTACATCAGAAGAAAATTAAAGTATTGGAATGGCCCAGCCAGAGCCCAGACCTAAATCCAAAAGAAAATCTGTGTGGTGACAAGCTGAGAGATTTGAAGTGCTTTTGCAAGGAAGAGTGGGCCAATATTGCCAAGTCAAGATGTACCATGATGATAGACTCCTACCCAAGAAGGCTGAATGCTTTTTTATATCACAAAAACCTGGCATTTTAACAGGGGTGTGTACACTTTTTATATCCACTGTAAATCATGTTGATCTTCACAGATGACATAATTATTTACAAGATTCCAGATAGCTGTGCTGGCAGTATCTCCCTTCATCACATGGGGAATTATGCATACTTGTTTTTGGAGAAGTTTCTCACACTTAATTGTGTTTTGATTTGAGTTGAAGTGCGATTAATCAGCCTATATTTGGAATAAAGGTGAGGAGCAATATTAAATAGGTTTAGTACAATGTGTGAAGAGTGCAAGAGAAGGTATGGATAGGTAGTTTGGACATAGTAGGAGAGATGTTATGAGATATTGAGGCATGGTAGGATGAAAGATGGCACAGTAGGAGGAGGAGAATAGAGGATATGCTGAAGAGTAGCATAATTAAATACAGGAATCTGTATTTTATAGATGTCAGGTAGTGGAGAAATATCAATGATGAAGTAAACAAGAGGTTGCAGGACAGTAGGAGATTTAGTAATGGTGGATTATGAAAGCTGGAAGAGGATAGGTAAGGAGAAAAGTATTTTCTATAAAAGAAGAGTGGTAGGTTGTTCCTGAAAAGAGGTATGTCGTCCAGAAGAGAGGTAGGATGTAAAAGATGGGAAAAGAATGGACTGGATGACAAAGAATGCTCTGAACACCTTAGCCACTGAGGATGCATTAAGCAAGGAATAATGCCTAACAGGGTGTGTTAATGTGTAATTAACGCCCACCCAGAGATGTAATAAGGCCTGTCGTCACAGGTGGAGGGCCCCTACATCCCTGGAAGGGCATTAATTACACATTAACACACACTCTGGATGGCATTATTGCACTTAGAGAATGGGCTTGCTGTAAAATTGTTGTGTTTTACTTATTTATATATATTTTTATTACTATTTTTTTTAGTATATTTTTGATGTAAAATAGTTCCTCTGCTAAACGTTTCAAACTTCCTGTAGTATATGTTAATGGAGTTGGAGGAAGTATTTTACAGGCAAAATGTAACATTTAAAAAAGTAACCAGGTTGTTTACTTTATTTTTGTTCCCTTACTCCTAAATCGTTTGGTTTGCGGTCACTGGAAATTGAAATTACTAAATAATGACACACATTTGAGCTTCAGACTTTTTTTCCTTCAGACAATTCATGCTAACTTAAATCCTTTACTTTAGCAGTTTTGTAATTTTATAAGAGCACTAATTAGTTTCTGTTTTAGAGCCTTTGTTCCTCTAAGATTTCTTCAGCTGAATGGTACAGAGGTTTGTAAACATTTTTACTGCTGCCGGTAGTCACAACACACACACACAGACACACACATACCTCTGCTTAAGAAAAAAATGCATGCTAATGAAATCCCTGTTATTCTAGCAACTTTCTAAGTTTATAAGAGCAATATTTAAAATCCGTCCCCATTTTCAGCCCTTTGTTTCCCCATTATTTGTTGTTTTGTCCAAATTTCTTGTGCTGAGAGTTAGGGTCGAGAGATATGCAAAGTTCATACATGATGCTGCCAGGGATCGCTCTTCACTCTCTGTCACACACACACACACACACACACACACACACACACACACACACACACACACACACACACACAAACACACACACACACCACACACAAACACACAAACACACACACACACACACACACACACACACACACACACACACTCTCCTACTTTCATGCACTCATTCACTCACAAACGTAGACAGCAACATAAACACACATACAAGCTATCACCTCTCTCTCTCTTACTTTCATACATGCATACACTCTCGCTCTCTCTCTTGCTCTCTCTCTCTCTCACACATACACACACACACACACACACACACACACACACACACACACACACACACACACACACAAACACACGTGCTTTTTAAAAGAGCAGAAGCGCTGCTTAGCCAGTGTAAAATAGTAGCTTAACCGATCTCTCATTCACACTCAAACAGGCATATACTTCGAACCACTAACACACATTTTTATTTTTATTTTACACTCATTAAATAGCAAAAGCACTGCTTAGCAAGTGTAAAATAGTAGCTTGACTGATCTCTCTCTCTCTCACACTCACTCATACATACACTTTCACACAGACAAAGACATACATACAGTTTTTTTTTTTACTTTTATTTTATTTTACACTCACTAAACAGTAGAAGTGCTGCTTAGCTAGCGTAAAATAATGGCAGCCACTCCATTTTCTCAGTCTGAACTCCACGGCTGCTTAATATGCTGCCATGAAGAGGCAGACATGTTTTTCAGAGGACATTGTACATTAATACCCTGCTGGAGAACGCTTGTTCTCCAGCCATGGTACTGATGTACAGTAAGCCCATTCTCTAATCATTAATAGCACTTTCCAGTGAAAATAGCATAAGTGGGCTTACACATGAGGGCTTCTACTACTCAGATCATGCTCCCTATGGTTAAAATAGCTAGAAAAGGTGTTTCCCCAAGACAACTATATCATCCTTTGCTATGGATTGTGAGTTATTTATACATTTGTTTTTTGGTGTTTTTGAATTTAAGAATAATTACAGCTATAATTAACAATTTCCCACCCTTACAGCACTTTAGGAATAATTATTTCATTAGTCCATTAATTGTACTAAAAATAATTAACCTAAAGCATATGCAAATGAATACAAGCCCCACCTGAAAGTGAAAACTCAGCAGGGATTCTCACTGCCATCCTTTTTACACAGCAACAGAGCACAATCCTGCTTCTCACTATGCTGCTCAAAGCAACTGTCTTCATGCTTATGCACTGCACTCATTATTTGATGAGAGATCACCAGCAGTCAGCAGATCAAGACAACATGATCTACAAGAATGTTTTTTTTCTTTCAGGTATTTAAAAAAAAATAGCAAGACACAAAATATATCTATAACCACTGGCAACAGTGATTGATGTGATTCATTGTTATTACCATGGTTGGGGATGTGTAGCATGTGTAAGAGTGCTGTGATTTAAAATACATTACTGTGGCCTTAATTTATTTCACACCAGTCACAGACAAACATGCAGCAATGGGAATAAAACATCAGGGCTGAGTGGCAGAGAGTGTGAAAGAAAATAGACTTTATTGATCACTACTAGATTATTACTTATATGGCTTGTCATGGAAGGAATTGCAGGTGATGACAGCAATAAGTTGAAATATATTACTGTGGTCATTATTTGTATAACTCTGATCAATTCAGACATGACAGCAATAAATTGAAATATATTACTGTGGTCATTATTTGTATAACTCTGATCAC
Organism: Protopterus annectens; assembly: GCF_019279795.1. NCBI lineage: Eukaryota > Metazoa > Chordata > Ceratodontiformes > Protopteridae > Protopterus > Protopterus annectens. The sequence continues at coordinate 342,455,651 of NC_056740.1, forward strand.
ATTCAACAACTTGAGATGTAAGCCGAACATGATGATTCTTAAGCTTGGGCTGGAGAGACAAAACTTTGTGTGAAAACAAAGGGATATCACTTGATTACTTGAATAAAAAAGACCATTGACATTCCTTGTGTGACATTTTGTGGTTTCTTGGTCCAGGAATGGGAATGAAATAACCCGTACCTGAAGTTTTCAAATGAAGCATTAACTTTTACTGAAATAAAAATAACCAAAATAAGGCAGAATTTCTTCACTCCAAATAAAAGTGAACATAAGAACAGTAAGTTGTCTATCTCAAACATTAATTTTTGTCTTCCATTTTCGGTAGCTTAAATATTAACCACTGCAGTTGTCCACCATATGTAACATCTTGAGGCTCTTAGTCCAAGGTTAGGAAGTAAAACAATTATTTTTATCAAATGGAAAATAATGAAAACAAACTGGAAGTTTCTTTACACTGAATACAACAAGCATAAGGCCGGTTAGCTGTCTAAATCACACAATTACAGAAATTCACATAGCTTCAATGTCCTTTTAACTCATGGGCTCATTCCTGTTGATCACAATACAGTTCAGTCCATCCAGTCCTACATTCAGATGTTTCCCTTAAAACTAGCACTCCTCAGTTCAAAGGCAAATGCTTCTGTTTTTTCCGCAAAGGAAATGACTGTTTCCCCAAAGTCACTAACCCTTCCACTCAAGTGCAGGATTTTTAAATCTCCATCCCACCTCAGCTTCTGGAATTAACCATTTGTTTTCCAGTTGTCACTTATGGATCTCATACCATACCAAATCAAGCCAAGGCTTACTAAAGTATATTCCATCTACAGTTCAGTTATGGAATGCATTATGGTTTCCAGAGAAGGGCAGTGCATGTCTTTAACAGCATTAATGTGAAATGCATGACTATTGCTATTATTTTATTTATATGCAGTGAAACATCTGACATATGCAACCATCTCAAAGTAACAGTCTGGCACAGTTTTGCACTCAAGTTTCATTGTAGTGGATATTTCACTTCTTTCAAGGTTAAGAATACAACACGTTTAATTTTTTTTTTGGGGGGGAGGCTGATGTTGCAGCAGAAATAAACTCATCAGAAAAGTCAACAATGTTGTCACTGCAAAAAAATACCATGAGCAAAACTCCCTAAACTGGGGGGAGGGGGTTGTGGTGTGTTAGTTAAATTCATTGCTGAGCTGCAATGAAATCCCCAAGAATAGAATGCAGATCATAGGTACTCTTCATACCTTATTATCTTAGGATGGCTCCCATGAAGTTTTGCCAAGAATTTGCAAGGGTGACTAAGACTCTGCCTCTTGGACATGGGCAACCAAAGTTATTTCTCAGCAACATTCTGGAAAATTGCATTATATTTGATCCAATAAGATTGGGTATGTGACATATTTTCAGGGTTAGGAATGCAGCATGTGTCCAAACCGTATGTTTACTTAGTCATTTCTTAAACAGGTATAAACATAACATTTATGTCAACAAACAAAACTACTTTATCACTTCAAACATGCCATAACTGAAATTCACAGATAAAGAATGTCAGGGTTCTCTGGTCACAGAATCATTTTGATCATTTCTGACATTCTGTCATTTAGACACAGGTATGTACACTGATTCTACAACAACAGTCTGGCATGTTTTGCACTCAATTTCAGACATGACCGATATATGATTGTATTAAGGATAAGGAATACCAAATTTGCTCAGAATATATGTTTACTGAGTCATTGCATTAGAAGTAAAAAATCATGTATATCTCACAAGATGGGGAAAGGTTTTTTATCACAGTAAATGTGTCATAACCAAAGGTCCCTATTTTGAAAATATAGGTGTTCAGATTTATTTAGTTTATATTAGTAAACATCTCATCATCATTTACATGCAATGCAGAACTCATCCATAATGCATATTACATCTCCCAAGCAAATAACAATTTTCATTTCCTAGTCTAAGTCCTACCTAACTTTTCCTCCTTTGTCTGTCATTCTTTCTTTCCCTACTGTTTCTTGAACTCACCTCACCAGTGCTATCACCCATACCTCTCTTTTTACTTTTTATTCCATGGTAACCCACCGCTTATTTCCTTCTTTCTTCCTTTTGATAGCCCCCTCTTATTTTTTCCTGCTGTTACCTTCCTTCATGTGATCATCAGACATCTCCTGTGTGGCTTCTATTTATGTATAATTTGATTCTTTTGAATGTCCTGACTATGATACTTTTAACATTTGTTGTTAAAATCTTTTAAATCTTTAGTTCCCTCTCTAACCAAACTTGTCCTTCCTGCTCAAATTTATACATCCAAAATTCTAATGTGTTTCTGCTTAACTTCTTGAAGATCACTTCACAAACTTCTAGTGTCCCTTTCCAAATTTCTTGGGTCACTTACAGCCCTATGACAAGTGAATCATTCTGCCTCTTCCTTAAAATATATCCTGGATCTACTGCAATTTCCATGCCCTCCCCCTTTTAATCATTTTGAAGTGTAATGCAAATGGAGACATAGCTGTTCATCCTCTAACCCCTGTATAAACTGTGTTTCATGTACCACATTTGAGAGCTTTTTCCATATTTTACTTAGCATTTCTCATCCTTTCTCCCTTACCAATTTTCCCTGTGAACCTCTTAAGATTAGTGTGCTCTCTTTCTCTCTTAGGTCTTTCTATATATTCTGCTTTTCTGTTTCTTTAACATTTCCCATTTCTTTTATGGTGCTCTCCTGGCATAATCACATTTCTTAAATCCTACTTCACTGTCTCTCTCCTATCCTCATATTTCTCACAGTCTTACTTAATGCCATAATTTATCTCAGCAATTCATACTATTGTTTTAATTTCTCCTGTGATTTAAAACTATCTTCCCATTGCTTGTTCCTTCACAAGGTCTTGTTCTCCCTTTCTTTCACTCCATTTGTGTATCTCTATGTGATGCCTTCTTTTCACTCTTTCACGTCCATTTTCTCCCCATAATGCCTTCTGTTTACTTCCCCCATTTCATGTTTCCTCATTTAGTCATTACTTACTTAAATATTTGCCAGAACACCCCCAAAATATTGGGAATCTGCTTCCTCTCATTCTTTGCCCTTGCTCTTCTCTCTTGTCATGCAGTTTATAATGATAAGATTAGGGCATAATTGTGAATTTGTAACATTCCTCATCTCCCTTCTGCTAAACCTCAACATTCTATTCTTATTGCTGTTTATTTTCTCTTCCCTTTTCCTACCCACTTCTTCCAGTCTCTTCTGTATAGTGTGTAAAACTGTACCCTCAGGTTCTTCTGGAATACTTCCTGACGTGAAATATTATTGGTCCTACCATCATACATACTGTGCTTTCCCATCCTAACATTGTAAAAATAATGCTTCCCTGCTTAGTTCTTCCATGAAATTCTTCCTCATTTTTCTCAAATATTTAGAGAGACTGTTCACTATTGATCCTCCAACCTAGATATTTGTGGAATTCTGCCTTTTTTTACCTCTCCTATATGTACTTTCCCCTGTAGCATTCTTATTCTGGCTAGTACAGTTTTCTTTTTGGTGCACCTACATCTTATCTCTGCCTCAAACTTTTCAAAGATCGGCAGCATTCTTTTTAGTGCTTCTTCAATACACATAGATGGCAAAATACAACCACCTGCATACACTGACAATATTTATTTATTTATTTGCTTGTCTTTGCTGACTGGGAAAGTCTGACTAAGCAAAGTCCATTTTCAGTGGAGGCCCAGGGAGTAAAGCTCCATCACAGCAAATTTATAGATAGTTCGCAGAAAAAAAACAGCAGTTGCATTTTGCAGAAAAAAGCAAATATAGTTACAGGACAGGTATATGCAGTAAAGTATTTACATCAATATATATAAGTATATACCATGCTGATAGCCCAAATTATTGTATGAAGTAAACAGATTTATACTTTAGAAGGGAAAACATTACTGTAGCATAGGGTGTATCTAGGTAAGCACTGCAAGGAGGTACAGACATTCTGAAAGTATAGCTAGAGTTTAGAGAGTGGTAGAGGAGATAAGAAGTTAGAAAAGTTTTAGGTGAAGTGAGAAAAGGGAGAGAGAAAGAGGAGTGTATGATTGGAAAGGGAGTAGGTAAAGATGTAGAAGAAAGATGAAGGAAATGCTGGGATATCGAAGAGTCAGTCTGGTGCTGAGGATGAGAATGATCAGGATTTATTCAGGCGTAGTTTGAGCAGGCTTTTAAAGTGTAGTAGTTTGTAAGTGAGCTTGATGTGTTCTGGGATGGTGCTCCATATATGTGACATGTAGCAAGCATAAAGTGAGTGTCTGGCTGAGCTACTAGACTTAGTTGTTTTTAATAAGAACTTCTTGGCAGAGCAGAGGTCCCTTAAGGGGAATAAGGCAGTAAGATACTTTAGTGTAGGACATTTATCTGGGTAGCAAATATGTTTATATGCAAATATTGTGAATATTTTAGGACATTGGTTAGTTCAAGCCAGTTAAGTTGTTTCAAGGCTTGGCAGTGGTGTGTTTTATGTGTTGAGTTAGTGGTAAATTTAGCAACTTTATTAGAGCTACAGGCGGTGGTGCAGTGGTAGCATTGTCGCCTCACAGCTAGAGGTTCTCCTCTTCGATTCTGGGCTGGAGTGCCTTCTGTGTGGAGTCTGCATGTCCTCCCCGCTGTTGAGTGGGATTCGAAAGACATGCGTGAATGGGCGTGCCTTCGTTGAAGGTTGGGCATCGGGCTGGCACCTCAGCACCATAAAATCGACTGCCAATTATTAGCGGACCGAAGTTCTGCTGTGGCGACCCCTAACCGGGAAAAGCCGAAAGAAAAACAATTAGAGCTACAGGCTAGTCCGGATTTAAGAGTTGTAGTTAGGTTAGTTAGGGTAGGTGATGCACAAAGGAGGGCTGTAAGTAAGTACAGTATAGTATAGAGTAGTATGGTATAGAATAGTGATGTTATTGTCACACCTCTCTTGACAATTGCTAACTCTTCTATTACTAGCATAAACAATTGTGGAGATATTAGATATCCCTGGTTGGTATCCCTTTTGATCTTTGCTTCCTCTGATGTCCCCATCATAGACCTCTCTTTCTGGGTTGAATATATAGCTTTTACTCATGCTATGAGTCTCTCTCTCCTAGTCCTCTGTTTCTCAATACGACCGAAAGGAAATTCCATCACCTAATATAATAGAAGATCTTTTGCAGATTAGAAGGACTGACTCCATTCCTTTTCTTTTTCCAGTACTTTGCTGCTTTTACATAAAATATACCAACTTCCAACAGTTTTCATTTGATTTCTGATAAAAACATTCTTTCCTTCCTGGATAATTTGTAGTGGCACCTTGTCCAACCACACAGAGCATTTTTGTTAACATCTGTAACATCCACATTTACTAACAGCAGTGTAACTCTCTGCCTCTGTATGATCTCCTCTCTCCTCTCTCCTTTGGGAGCTCTACCATTTATTTGTCTCCTAATAGATGAAGGTATCACTCTTTTCTGCATTATTTTGCTGCATTCCTCCTCACATAATACTTGCCATTCCCACCCTCTCCCATTTACAGAATTCCAGTAAACACCAATTAGGCTTGCTTCCTTCCTTTCTTTTATTTTATAAATTGCTTTCTTGATTTATTCTTCTTTTGTTTTCTCTGCGTTCACTATCATTTGTTGTTTATAGCTTCATAATTCTCCCCCTTATCCTGCCAATTCTGCCCTCATTGCCCTGTATCCTGTAGAGTGATATCTTTTAAAAGGTTCTGTTATTCTTCCATCCTTCTCTACTATCTGCCTTTTTATTCATTATTTATTTATTTACTAATTCATTCTTTTAATAACTGGGTAGGTGGACTGGTCCTTGAATCCTTTTCAGACACATGGGCTTGCCCATGGATCATTTTCAGCCACAACCTGGACATAATGGAAGAAAAACTACAAAAGAACTACAAACATGCAGCACATGATTTAATCCACACTAGTAGCATAACAATGACAAAGAAATTACAAAATAGTTACTGACATGCAGTGCATAATTCAATGTACAGTATTATATCACAGCAATATAGAGAAATTGACAGGGTGCAACATATCAAACAATACAGACAAGGTAGTGCATTTGGTACATCTTTCTTTACTTTTTTTTTTTTTGCTCCAGCTACCTGAGGGTCATCACCCTACTCTCAACCAGTTAATCCATTCATCCCCTCTTCCCTGAGGTGAGTGTCAGTCAAGAGGAGCCAACATTTAGGTAACCATCAAGGGTGGTTTGAGTTTTTTTTTTTTGTTCATCTTGTAGCCCTATGTTCCTGTGCACACTCTACTAAGGAAAAGGTGTGCAAAGGGCAGCCTGTGATGCATATTCCCTCACTTCTGCAAGGGATGTTGCCATTATTAGCCCACACCAACCCCGAGGTAGCCTCCCCAAGTCTCCACATACCTTGTGTGCCCCCAATCCTCCCCCCAGGAAAACTGAATGTGCCATACCCCTTTATTTCTCTTCCACCATGATTTCTCATGTACCAAGGCTTCTAATTAAACACTGGTCACCTGGGTCACAGTCATGGCTCCATCCCTCCATGCCACGAAGTCAAGCTCTCCTTCCTGTTTTTGATTCACATTTCCAACAAACTGCCCATCTGATGACTCTCCCATGACTCCAAAATAATCCACTCAATACTAGTTTTCTATTTCCATGGTTTTCATAGTTTTCTATTCTATTTCTGCCTTAATCACAGTTCACATTTCAATTTTTATGAGGTCCTCTCTGTGTTACTTATTTGACCAAGTTTCATTTACAATTCATGCAAGATTCTTTTTGGTCGTTACATTTCTTTACTTGCTCCCTTTCTCCTCCACCATTCTACCCTCATTATCTTCCTTCAAAAGGTAACCTTATTGCTGTCCCAACACTGTTTGCCTATTCTGCCTCTGCTTTTTTCTCCTGCAACACCTCTTCTATCACATTTTCTAGTTCCTTTGTCATCTCCTTTTCCATCTACTGTAGCTTGCCCATCTCCACTGTGTCCTCTCCTGCAGCTGCACTCCCATTCTGAACTTTACTATCACCTCATTGTGATATGACAAGTATTTCTCTTGCATTTAACTCCTCTATCTTTGTTAATTTTCTTCTGTCCTAGGAGTCAGTGCAATCTGCTTGCTTGAGCAAGACAGTTTCTTGTAAAAGGATTTTCTCTTGCCTTTTGATGTATCTCTATCTGTATATCTCTCCAACCCATCCATTTTTACCATATTCTCTATTAAGTCTTACCTCATTTTCTGATTATATTCTTTCTGTCTGAACAGCATATCTTTCCCTGGATCTGTTTTCATATTAAAGTTTCCACCTACTGTTTCTATATAGTCTCTCCTTATCTGCTCACATTGTTCAAATGAATTACTTTAGAACCTCCTCTCAACCTTATTTGGTGCAATTAAGTTTCTGGTTGTCCATCTTACTGAGTTTTTTGCCAAATAACCCATCTTCCTTAATCACTTCTTAAGACTTCCTCTGTAATCATGTAAAAGACATTTTTTTGCACAGAACTGCCAATCTTCTTCTCTCATTTACTGCATTTTGAGAATAGTCTCCTTCAGATGGTTAATATTTTCTTACTGTATCTCTTATCTTCGTCTTATTTTCTTGTCTCAGGACTATGTCTCCTTTTACCTGTTTGCAGGGGGGAAATGTAAGATTAAAAGATACACAGGCAAGCAGCTCAGTAAAATAAAATTTGAAATTATTGGATGTGAATAAAAGATAGCTTTCCAAGCAGTCTAAACACTTCAATGAAATTACTAGAACAGTGTATAATTTTAGTTTTATTTAAAGATAGCCAGTTCAATTTTTCTTAAGGCTAAATGTTAATGCTTGCTGAAAGTATACAGGCTGTTTTTTCACATCTGGGAAGGTAATAGAGATTAGAAAACAGATAGAAATCACTGTAAGTAGGAGCTTTTGGCTATAACATGCAACATAGCATGGATAGCTGTAGTTTTAGGTTAGGTAATGCCTGTGAGTGTAGCTGTTGATTTCGGATAATTGTTACTATCAGGAGCATTAAACTTCATTATTTGAAAATGTGCATATTTTTGTATGTTTGTTTTAAGTTAACAGGAGGTGTTCTGATGGTGTGTTTGTTTTTGTTTTAGGGTTTTCATTGAAACAAAAAGTATTGAAAATGTGAGATGGGTTAAAATGGAGATGATAAAAAAAAGACTGTAGAAAAGACCAACCTGCCAAAATTAGTGCATGCATGTAACACAAAAGCTGAAAATAGACATTTAAAAAGCTGTCATGTATAATAGGTGAGAATAATAACTTCTTATTGTAATGGCTACTCTATATGTATTATTTTGGAACATAAATGGTATCACAGATATAGACTAAAGCTAAGAATATTGAATCATATTTAGAATGCAGAGTGCAGACCCGTGGTGGTGGTGCTGCGGTAGCATTGTCATCTCACAGTAAGATGCTGTCCGGTTCAATTCTCAGCTAGAGCGTCTTCTGTGTGGAGACATGCATGAATGGCCATACCTTCGTTGAAGGCTGTGCGTGAGGGCTGGTAACTCGGCATGTAAAAATCAACTACCAATCATTAGCAGACCGAAGTTCCACTGTGGTGACCCCTAACCAGGAAAAGCCGAAAGACACAAACAAATTAAAAATGCAGAGTGCAAATAGCAATGCTGCAAGAGATTCATTTGAAAAAAAATTAGCATGTGAATTTGATAAAGAGAAGATTTCAGGATGGATATTCAGCAGAATATCAGGGACAAAGGAAAATGTGAGTAATTAAACTAATTGCTAGAAGAGCTCCAATAATGATAGAAAAGGAAAAAAAGATAATAATGGTACATTCTGGAAAGGGAGGAGGATTATGCTGGCATGTATTTATATTCCACCTAAAACTGCTATTACACACCTTAAGAAAATTTTGGGAAAAATAATCAGCTTTCAGCAAGGAATATGACTTACAGGTGGGGAACAGAACTTGACTTGCAACAGTGAGGATATATTGGGGGACCTAGAAGGGAAAAGATAACAAAAGTGGGTAGATTTCTAAAGAAAATATGTGGTATGGAAAACATGAATTCAGTGATTGGAATTCAATATTATTCCCCAAGGTACAATAATTGGGATAGACTAGACAGAAATTACATTTCTGTGCATTTAATTGAAAGTTTTGACACACATTCAAGAATTTCATTTCATACACCAATAAAAACTGAGATAAAAATGCTGGGTAATGAAGTAAAAATGAGGCACTGACATTTTACCACTTACTTGTTAAAAAGAGGACATTGGTAGAATAAATAATTTAAGAGTTATTAGGGAAGATAGAAATTTCTTCAGAAGTTATAGCTATTGAGTGGATTAAAATGAAAGTAGAGTTTAAAAATAGGGTACAGATAAAAGAAAAAGAGATATGGTTAAGAATTAGCATAGAGTACTGTAGAATAAGTGGAATCTCACAGAACAAGAAGAGGTACAACTGCAAAGTGCTAAAGAGAAAATAAGGGAGTTTGACTAATATGCTTGAGTTCTGAAAGATTTCTGTTAAAAAAACTGTTTTTGATAATAACTCCATAGCACAAACACTTTTAGCACAATGACTTAGGCAACAGAAAGTATAAAGGGTTGTTGCCAAACTCAAGGAGCTATACCAAGAAAAATAGCAAGAGATTCTGTAGAGGTATTAGATATATTTTTGGAAAAGCAGAAGACAGTCTGGTGAAGAGGACATGAAACAGACAGGAGGAAGGCAAGAGGAAATGAGGGCATCCAGCAAAGAGATGAATGGACTTTGTGAGAGAAAGCATGACCGTCAAAGAAGGCAGGAGAGTAGTACTGAATTGGGAGAGATAGCAACAGTTGATGCAACACCCTGAAAATGGAAAAATGGGGATTGCTGCTGCTGATGACAATGATGAAGGAAGATGGGGACCCTAATGGGGTGAAATGCAAGGCATACATCATCATGTACAGCCTATAAGACATTGAGTAAAAGGAGAGAGGTTCAAGCCTTTTCTGGCAGCTAAAGGACTTTAGACCAGCAATTTTCTTGATTAGGAACCTCCAGTTATTTAATATATTTAGAAAGATACATCCTGAAAGGGGCAGTCTACTCATTAATTGATCTAATTGGGCTGCATACGGCAGAATGATAACTTCTTTTGAGTAGGATGTTATTGCCTTTAGATAGCAACTGTGCTAAATATAACGTTTTCTGACTAATTCTGGCTTTTCTTGAATTTTTAAATATGAATCTGTATCAATGAGTTTATCTATCTTTCTCTCAGTAGCTTTACCTAATGAGCCTAATGTGAAAATGGACATTTTCTAAGATGGACTTCTCAGTCACCAAAGAAAAATGAATAATACAAGTAACGCAAGAACATTAACTCTGCAGTCATCTTATTCTTCAATCTCCTGTCAATGCACAGAATGACACTTCCTGCATATCCCCTTTCCTCTTCTAGTATCCCCATTTGCACTTTGACCTTACACCAGACTTTTCTCATGCTTTGCACTCTAACAATATTAGTACATTTAACATAAGTTTATATAAACTACCTCATCCGTACACTGCCAACAGATAAGCTGTGCACTCGTTCTTTTAAGGAGGCAGGTGTGTGTGACTATGTCTAAAAGGCTGATTCACTCATTTTTCACCATAATTTTTGTAGTTACTAGTTCAACAGCTGTAAGGAAGATCCTTAACTATCAGTAAAGAGTATGCCTTGGTTACAAAATATATTTTGCTAAAGGACCCAGGCTTGTCTGTAAATACAGCTTACATTAAAATACTGTATGCTTAAGAGTAATGACATGGCAGATGTCACAGTGACACAGGATCTATTACTGATATAATGCAGACAAATCATTCATTATTTTAGATGAGATTAGTTAAGAAGCACGATCTCTGAGTGACACTGATAAGGATTCAGATGATCAGGAAAGGCATTTTAAGGGAACAAAGATACACCTGAGTGTAAGTATACTTACAATAGCACTAGGTCTTCAAGGAATGATTGATCATGTGGCACGATGCCAGGGTAATCCTATGAGCTAGGCTTGTAAAGGCCCCCAGTGCCATTAGCCTAGTACACACCTATGAATCTATGAATGATCATGGTAACAGCAAATCATGACACTTGGATTCTACCTGTCTTACAAGTCTTCATTTCTGGGTTGAAATTTCTCCATCTGCAGATTAGTCCCTTTGAAGACTAACTTGGTGTCAAAGATTCATTTTTATTATTTTTTTATTTAAAGTCCCTTTGAAGACTAACTTGGTGTCAAAGATTCATTCCAGTATGTGTGCAAGTTTCCCCATATAGGATAAGTATTGATAGGAGCTTTCCTCAATTCTTCAAACTCCCAAAAGGATTGAATTAGTTATTTCTTAAACTAACAAGTAATGATGTTAAAACAAAAGACATGAATAACTATGCAGAAGTACCTTAAGAAGGAAAAGAACTATATATACACCTTTTTAAATGGGACCAAGGTCTGCTTTATTACTGCAATGACCACTCCTTGAAGATGTAATGTTATGTCAATTATACTAACACACAGCTGTACTGTCTTTTTTGAGGAGAGTCAATGTGACAGTAAATTACAAAATTTGATTAAATTCCTAAATAGTACTATCATAGCCATGTAAAGAAGACATTTACTGTAGTTCTTTTTTTCTTAAACATCTTTATTAAATTACCACTTAAGACATAGGCAAATATACATTAATAGAAAAGAAAAAACTATATTAACATTTTCTATTTGGTATATTACCATTTTTATTTATATACATTATACCATACATTGTACATCATGCTTTATTTCTTTCTTTTTGCCCTTCTTTACAACTATTATCAGTCCACCATTACATAAACTGCTCAATTTCTAGCTTCCCTTTAAACTCTCTTGTCCCGAGCATTATTCTGCATGTATTTTTCCCAACATTTCCATTTATTTCTATGTAATTTGCTCTTTCCCTTTGCTAAAAATCTTTCTTCAAGTTCTTTTATATCTTTTACAGTATTCAATACTTCAAACACAGTTGGTTTAGACTTTGACTTCCATTTTCTAGTAATTCATTTTTCAGACAAAGGAATTAAACTTAATAAGGCATTACTATGCCTAGACAATTCAGACACTGTGACCCATCTCAAAAAATGAATTTCCTTAGTTACAGCCATTTGCTCACCCAACATTTCTAACAGAGCACTCTGTAGGGTATTTTTAAAATCTGCCAATTCATTACACTCCTAAAAAAACATGTACCAAGTTACCTCTTTCTAATCCATCACAACTCCAACATTTGCCATCTAACTGAGGAAAACTATTTGATGTTTGCTTCAGGTATAAAAATATTTATGCAAACACTTCCAAGCAAAAATCCTAAACCTTCTGGACTTTTTTGCATACTTAGGAGCCCATATGTCCTCCCACTGTTCCCTTGTAAACTGCTTTTCCAGTCTCTCTTCCCAGTCTTTTCTAATCTCCTCTGATAGAGCCTTATAGTTACCAGGTGATATTTTATATGTCCTACTAATTATCCCTTTTCTATCAGCAGTTTCTGTTCTAGACAACCAAAAACTCTACCAAAGCATGTGTTTCACTGAGGTCCTATAAGTGCAACCATGCCAAAGCCTGTCCTACTCCTGCAGTATACATCCAGTTTACAGTGTTTTGTGAAGCATTTTCTAAATTACTTTGCCTGGATAAATTCCTTCAATATGCTGCTGAAATTACTGTTGCCCTAACTTACTTTACTTTGTCATGGCAAAGGTGTCTGACAACCATTATGAAGGAGTATGCTTACTAACTGGTTGGTCTCTATCCCCTTTTCTGAAAGAAACAAAAAAAAAAACGATCAGTCTTTCTGAAATCATTACTCCTTCTTGTATAGTATCTCATCTGTCTATGAACTTCCAACAAATGCAGATATTGTTCTTTATATTTTCACAGTTTTCAAAGAATATTAAGTCACTGTTAATTATTTTCAATTTGTTAAACACTTAAGTTTAAGTCCTGTAATCATTTTTTAACAATAACTAAAATGATGATGATGTCGGAAAGGGAATGGAATAATAAAGAGTTACAGCAGAAACTAATTTTAGTGTAAAATATATATTTGACCTCAATGGCACTCTTTCGCTGTGGAATACAAAGTAAGGTGGTTTATACATGAGAGATAGCAAACTTCATCTGCTAGAATAACAATCAGAAAAACAGTGTCTTCCAAGAAAGATATTTTAACTTTCCTGAATCAGCTGCTTCAGAAAGAGTTAAAATTGCCTTTTCCAACATAAAGTTCAAATTCAAAGTAGAGGAACTATCTTCTAGGAGGTTTTATATGAGTGAATCCAATAATTAAAGCTTTAAAAAGAAGATGAGCTACTATCAATTAGACAATTGTGAGATAGACAGATGTTTCAGAAATATGACCCTTAACTGATACACCAAATTTGAATCAAACCTTTTTAAACAGTATAGAATTTTAAGTATTGAGTACTTTAAAATATCTATATCTTGGGTCAAAATGAATGAAACAAATATGTTCCACTTCTTTATGTAAAGTTTCCTTGCACTAAGTCTTCTAGATAGTATAAAAAAATGTGAATGTAGAGGAAAAAAAATCATTGTTTTGGGAAAACAAATTTCTATCCTCCATGCTGACAAACTCATATTTCTTTATGCTGGGATGTGACCCATTGGCATATTTTGAGTAATGGCTGCAGTGGAATAAACAGCAAGCTTACTGGCAATGAAAACCAAAGCCTTTGTGGGTGAATAGACAGCTATAAAAAAGAAGTTATGCACTCACCATAATCTTCCATCTGTGTTGTCTGTTTTCATTCTTCCTCAGCTTATGGGTTCAGATCTGATCCATTGGCTCTGATTCGGCTAGTGCTAAAGCTTTTGGAAACCAAAACTATTCAGCTTCTCCCTTACCCATAATGCTCCAACCCCAAGTACCCCAGATCTCATTTGCTGATATAAACGAAAGACAATTCAGCTTGCTACACATGAGCAAGTGGTCAGTATCATAGTCTGTGCTGTGGTAACGGCAAGTTACCCTGACACTACCTAACTGCTGCATTTGGTGAGGACAAGATCAAGCTGGTGCCAATGTTTAGATCTTGGGTGCTGCCAAGAAACTTTATGCTGGGGCTTGACACAAAAGAAGGTGCTGGTTATGCAGAGGTCATATTGGGAACAAAGTTCAAGGGGATGCTGTCTGTCTCATTCATCTTTCCTGTTCCAAAAATTCCCAGGCAAATGGCTAGCTGTGATGGTCATTGACAACTCTGGCATTAAAATTGCCAAGAATGAATAATGGTTCATGGGACAGAACCCCACTGATGGGAGCACTAAGTTCATCACAGGACTTGTCCTTGACTTCCAGGGTAGATGTTAAAGTAGGAGCGTAGATGCTGAAGATGTTGACCATTGCCACTGGTGTTTGTAGCAAAATTTTTAGCAGTCTCTCATTTTTGGTGGCATGACTGAGCCAACAAGATTGTTTCTGATTGCAAAAGCAACACCATGTTCCCTGGTCTCTTATGGACGCTTCCCATGGCAGAAAAAAGTAAAGTCCTTCTCCCCGAGACATCCAATGGATGGCAGCCTTGTTTCCTGGAGAGCCACAGTGTCCATCTGCAATCTACTCGACTCATTGTTAATGACTGCTGTCTTCCGAGCATCATTGATGTTCTGTAGATCTTCCATAAGACCTGGAGTTAATTTCCTAACATTTCATGTCCCTAGCCTAAAGGCTGGTTTATTTTGTTGCTTTTTTGTTTTTCCAGGTGTATGGTTAACAATCCATCTGTTGGGGGGGGGTTCCCTAAGTCCCACACACCCAGTTGAGCAAATGGACTGTGGCAAGACCACACATATTTAGCTGGGGGCTGCCCAGCTTAAGGTGGGAGGTAGCTGTCTGGTGAGATCAAAGGATCTCTCCCACTTTTGGAAGCAGCCACTGTCACCTCACTCTAAGGCAACTGAGTGCATTGGCTTATTACCAGTAACTGCTACTTCCTATGTTGTGTCATAGGTTCATAGGTTGGTACTAGGCTATCAGCCCTAGGGCCTATACAAGCCTAGCCATAACAATTCCCTGGCTATTTCTTCCCACACTATTTACTTCCCTGGACCCCTGTCTAGCAGGGTGACTGACATGATCCCCGGGGTGAATTTACTTTCTCCCATCCAATCGTCAAGGTTCCTTTTGAAGAGGGCCAAAGAGGCACTCTGCTTGACATGTATGGGCAATCTCTTCCAGAGTCTGGGGAGTCTCTGGGTCAGGAACCTATCCCTCCAGCATGTTTTGTTTATTGTGATGACAAGGTTTAGATCTCTGGAGCATACGGCTTTGAGGGATTGGGATTTCTTTAAGTGTAGCATGTTCAACAGCTCTAGGTTTGACATAACCTTGTATGTTAAGCAGAGATCGCCTCTGAGTAGACGATATGCAACAGAGTATAGCTGGAGTTTTTTAAGGCAGTCAGCGTAGGGCATCTGCTTTAGGCCTGTGATTCTTTTAGTGAGGTATTTCTGTGGCCTTTCCAGTTGTTGCAGATGTCTTGAGAGGTACAACCAAATGGGGTGTTGTATTCTATAATGGGTCTAAGGAGGGATGAGTACAGTGGGACAATGACCTCCTTTTTTCTGGATGAAAAGCCCTTAGTGATGAGGTGTGCCACATAGAAGGATTTCCTGACTGTTGTGGCGATGTGGTTATCGAAGGTGAGACCACTGTCCACCTGTATCCCTAAGTCTCTTATCACACTTTCGGTGTTTAGTGTACTGCCACCTATATGGTAATTCACGGATACATGTTTTTTCCCAAAGGGGATAACTATACATTTCTTGGCATTGTACTTGAGCCCATGGCTCTGACACCAAGCATCTGTTTCTGTAAGGCCCTTTTGTAGAGTATCCACATAATTTGGGGATTCAATAATGGCTCCCAGTTTGCAGTCATCTGTGAACTTTGTTAGCCAGAGTCCCTTAGTGTTGGCCTGTACTTCAGAGAAGTAGATGCCAAACAAGAGCGGTCCCAGGACTGAACCCTGAGGTACTCCACTTGTCACTTGTCTGGAGCTGGATTTGGAGTCAGCTACTTTTACAGTGTGTGTTTTATCAGTAAGCCAGTTAGCAACCCATTGGGTGACATAGGGATTAATGCCCAGCTTAGTAAGTTTATCTATGATTCCAGAGTGGGGGATGATGTCAAAGGCCTTGGCAAGGTCTAGATAGGCTGTGTGGACTACCTTACTCTTGTCCATGGCTCTGGAGACTGATTTGAAGAAGTCAATCAGGTTCAGGAGACAAGATCGGCCCTTCATGAACCCAAACTGGGTGGGGTCCAGTGTCTGAAGGTTGCCAATGTCTTTGTTTATAAGTTCCATGATAATACGCTCCATGGCCTTGCAGATAAGGCTTGTCAGACTGATGGGACGGTAGTTTCCGGGATCCAAGGTGGATCCCCCCTTGTGGAGTGGGATAACTGTAGCTCTGCGCCACTCAGTGGGCATGAAACCTGAGGTGAGGCTATGATTAAACATGACACTTAGGTGAGGTGCCAGTTCATATTGTAGTACATGTAGTACACAGCCCGGGATGTCATCTGGTCCCAAGGATGCTGTATTCTTAGCTTTGGAGAGTGAGTTTTTTACCTGTGTGGCTGTTATTACTGGAATTTGGCAATTTTCTGGTATTGAGATGGGCCATTTAGGGGGTGAGAGGGGGATGAAGTTGGCACTGAATCGATCTGCCAGGATATTGGCAACATCCTTGGGATCAGTATATTTAATGCCATTCTGTTTTAGCTCAGAGCAGATCTGAGCATTGCCATTTAGATTCTTGACATAGTTATAGAATGCCTTGTGGTTGTCTTTGGAATCTTTGGAAATTTTATTTTCATAACTAGCTTTGGAGGATTTTATGAGGGATCTCAGTTTCTTACTGAGGCTGGTAAGGGAGTTTTTTGCATCCTGGGATTGTCCTCTTTTCTGCAACAGTTTCTTCGTTTTGTTGTAAAGTTTGTTTATGGCAGGGGACCACCAGATTGGCTTCCTTTTTTTGGATGAGAGCATCTTGGTTCTATTTGGGATGGCACGATTCATGCATGAGTGGATGTGCTCGTACAGTGCCTTTGTGTAGGATTCAGCAGTTGAACTTACAGTTCCCGCCTGCATGGGTGTCATGAAGTTTGTCACTTCTGAGTAGCATGAAGTTGGCTTTGGAGAAGTTTTTTTATGGAGGTTTCCTTACTGGGGGGTGGGGGTGTGATGTGGATGTTAAGAGTGATTAGCTTATGGTCAAACCTGACTAATGAGTGGGTGACCATAGGTGTGGAGCATCGATTTTCCATGTTGGTAATGACCACATCTAGGATATTGAAGCCCCTGGTGGGACTATGGATTAGTTGATCCAGGGCATTGGAATTTATGAATTCCAAGAACCGTTGGGCAAAGGTGTTGGTACATGAGTAATTTTCCCAGTTAATGGCAGGGTAGTTAAAATCACCCAGTATTAGGGTGTTTGGTTCTATCGTAATATTTTCCAGTATGTTTAGAAAGGTGTAGTGAGAATCTTGGGGTATGGTGGGGGATCTGTAGCAAGCTACAGTTTGGATTGCAGTCTTACCTAGTGTTAGTTGCACCTGGAGAATTTCAGATGCATTGTGTTGGGCAACTAGCCTGGTGGTGTGAACATCCTTTAGTGTTTCGGTCCTGGTTTGGTGGCCGAAAAGTGTGGTAAGAACTGTAGCCTGGTATTGCAGGGGTGCTCTCTGGAGCCATGAACCAGGTCTCAGTTACTGCACAGATATTGATGTTCTCCATTTTTAGGAGTGCCTCGAGAGAGCGCATTTTGAGGTTTAGACTTCTAGCACTGAGTAGCATTACCTTCAGATTTTGCATGCTTGTACCTGTTACGGTGGTGGTTTCATCCTTTGAACTTTGCCTAAAAAAGGCACTACAGAGGTGGCAAGAGCCTTAGCCAGCAACCTGAATCCCAGGGGCGACAGGTGCAGACCATCTCTGACAAAGCGTCGTAGTCTGTCAATCATGTCGTCCCAGGCAGACAGAAACTGGATCCCCTTTGAATGACACCAGAAGCTTAGCCAATTGTTGAAGTCAATCATTTTGTCCTTATATTGTGGTATCATTCTGGGCAAAGGCAGGATGCTACTCAGGGCTAAGGTCATACCTACCTGGGCCACATGATTCGAGAGCTCTTCCATGTCTCTTTTCATGTAGTCCAGGGAGGTACGTCTCAAGTCATTCACTCCAACATGGACAATGATAGAGTCATATTTGTACTTGTTGTGGAGTGACTTGAGTGCATGCATTATGTGGCGGATCCTGGCACCCAACAGGTAGCTGACTGTAATTTTCTCCTTGTTCAACCTGGTGAGAGGGACATCAGTGTGCCGGACTATAGAGTCACCTATGACTAAAGTGTTAGGTACATTGTCTTGCCTTAGGGTCTGTTGCTGGGTGGCACACTGGTGTTGTGAACTATGTGACACTTTGGTTGTGATTGGTGTTTGTTGGCGTTTCAGCTTCAGAGGTCCTTGTTGCTTGGGCAGGTTACAGTTAAGGGCCTCTGCATATGTGGATTTATTGTTGCTATATGTGGGTGCTGGTGGTGTGGATTTAGAAGGGCTATGTGTTGCTTGAGGTGTAGTGTGGGTGTTAACCTTCTCCGCTTGACTATCTGGCACAATCTTGGGTGGAGAGAGCTTTGCTTCCATTTTGGCTATGTAAGTGCATCTCTCACAGGTTGTAGTGTTGGGTGGTAGGAGGAGAGGGTTGTCTGTGTACAAGAGGCAATTGCTGCATTGCCCCAGTATGCCCAGATTCACCAAGTGGACAGGAGAAATCACCGGAAGCTGTCCCTTGGACATGCCAGGTTTGGTGCTTTTTTTTTTTTTTCTGTAAAGTACAGGAGCTATTTTCCCTTAGCTTAGTAAGGTACTTTGCAGTTATAGGCTGTTTAGTGCCTACTATTAATTTCTCCTTATTAACAAGGAGAGTTGAGTGCTTGTATCAGTTTAAGGC
Organism: Protopterus annectens; assembly: GCF_019279795.1. Lineage (NCBI taxonomy): Eukaryota > Metazoa > Chordata > Ceratodontiformes > Protopteridae > Protopterus > Protopterus annectens. The sequence goes on from NC_056740.1 coordinate 342,474,716, forward strand.
TTCCTAGTGCTTTCCAGCAGGTATTAGAGAAAGTGCTAGTCATAGGGATGCTTAAAGGTAAGATGAAAAAAAATGCACACTGCAGTGTGCACTAGAGAAATTAGATGTGAAAGTAGGTAACTTAAGTTTTACCTGTTTAAAAAGTTAAGGTTTAGTGGAGAGTTACTATTTTTAAAACAGCAAGATGGATTGAAAGGGGTGGTCACTTTTGTATTCTGGTACTATGGAATACAGTAGAATGGCCAATAAATTTAAATAGTTGAAGGGGATGGATTTCAAAAATGATGACTTTGTGATTACTCACACAAGCCAGTGAAAGTAGAGAGGAAATGAGATATATGGTCAGATTAACATAAGAGGCAGGCAATTAGAAAGACAGTGGTATTTAACAAGACAACTGTAACCAGGTGGAAGGGCGGGAAAAAAATTCTGCCTGACTCAGAAGAGAGAGAGCTGTGGTCTCTTTTGAAGTTTTAATATGCTGTTAAAGCAGAATGCAAGTAAAACACAAGGTAAAGAAAACAAACCACAGTATTCAAAATATAGAAAGGCAATAAAGTAATACAAAATACAAAAAATAAAAGCAAACTAACCTTTCCTTCACAGCAAAGTGTAGCAGAGTATGGATGAGCCTTTCTGGTAAAGCCAACTCACAAAGTCACAACTCACAGAGTGAAGCTGGAGTGTCCTCTCCAGGGCACCGGCCTGGGCAAGGGAATTAAGGAATCAGATGATGCCCAGCAGCAGATCCCACCTCCATGCCACTGATGTAATCCAAGGGAAAAGGCAAGACCAGTACATCTTGGCATCAGTGTCATCGCTGGAGCTGCCAGAGTGAGGTCCAGTACAATCTCAAACTGCCTTAGGGTCAACAGAGCGCACTTAAGTGACAAAAAAGCTTTTAGTAGTCTGATGCTCTAACTACACTTTTATGGCGCTCCCCTTGAGCTCTAGACAATTAGAATGTGTTGAAGGAGCCCTTTAGCTTTGAAAAGCTGGCCTGTCAGTGAGGGTAGGACCTATGTAGCTTAGACTACTGCAACAGTGATCTAATGATGAACATGTGTGCAACTGTATCCTTTGGCAAGCATGACATCCCTTGTAGCTATCACATTGACAATGCACCCCTGAAATTGATCCCATAGTAAGGGTTCTGGAAACCAATGTCAACAATGAACTGTCCTTTGATCACCATATATCCACTGTTGTATGGAAGTCCTTTTTCACTACACAATTTATATATGGAGGTATTGTTTACAGATCCAGTGATGTAATCATTCCACTGTACTTGGCACTCATTAGACCAATCATGAGTATAATACCTCTTTCAGTAAGTACCTGCCCAAACACATATCACAACATGAAAGACCACAATGCTTTCTCACAAAAAAATCAAGGGCCTAAATCATAACAATTATGCAGTCCATCTCAAAGCCTTATCCCTCTTCTCACTATCCTGCAGTCTACTGAGAGGTAACCTGTGCCTGGCCTACAGAGCTTCAACAGACCTTATTCTGTGAAACCAATTACAGATTTGCAAGAACAGTAGTTTCATAAACACCTGCTCAAGGGATCTCAACCTCATTTGCAAAATAAACAGAACATATTGAAGGGACAGGTATGTATCACAGATAATAATAAAACAAAGTAATTTTATTAATCTATTCAAGTGTAATATGGAGGAATGGATGAGTAACTGCAAATTCACCTCACAGTTTATCACCCCTGTCTGTCACTGATAGGGGAATCATTTAAATGTACGAGCATTTTCTTCTTCAGTCCATCTCTGGGTTATCTATATGCAAAATATAAGGCTAAAACTACAATGTGATTGTAATGCGTGGCTTCTTAGGATCCTCACAAATCAATAGCCTAGTAAGTACCTATGAAACTATGACTTAACAAATTCACTGTAACGTTTGTCTAGCATATACATTCATGTATTATCTTCTTTTTAATTTACTGTACACATTCACTGGGATTCAGAAAGGCTTAGGCCAATGCAGAAGCCTTAACTCAATAGGAGTCCTCATCAAGCTAAGCATTTTAGACTAACAGACTGCTCTACCGTTGAGGTTTTCCCCTCACAGGGGCCTTGGCACAGAGAGTGGCCTTGCAAGTGAAGTGAAATGCTTATGTGGCTATATGTTCTCCCTTATACATGTGTTCACAAAACAATTCTCAGAATCATTCAGATGACCATTGTTTTACTATAGGAGGAAACATGATCACTGTACAAACATGGTAAACATCCATTCACTCCTAAGGGAGTAGCTGCTGTGCAGGTATGTCTACTGAAGATATGGGGATGAGGCTGTGATATTATAGGTATGAGCTTGTGAATGTCTGTAGGAGCATGAATGAGACTGCATGAATAAGTGTGTGCGTGTGTGTGTGTGTGTGTGTGTGTGTGTGTGTGTGTGTGTGTGTGTGTGTGTGTGTGTGTGTGTATGCATGTGTGTGTGTCTGTGTGTGCGTGTGCATGTGTGTGCGTGTTTATGCATATGTGTAGATGAATGAGTGAGATGGGTGTTTCCATGGGTGTGAGCTTGTTTATGGATGACTGGATGTGTGGTTGTGTGGTTTTGTGTGTGTGTGTATGTGTGTGTGTGTGTGTGTGTGTGTGTGTGTGTGTGTGTGTGTGTGTGTGTGTGTGTGTGTGTGTGTGTGTGTGTCTATGTGTCTGTTTAAGTTTTTTCTTTATTTTTGTGGTAAAAGGTCTGGTGTTTCACTTTCAGAATGTAATGGTTAATTGCATAACCTAGAGAAGTAAAACCTCTCATATGACATATCACACTAAAACCATATATACATTTTCTTCTAACTCCACTGAGATGTTGGAGGAGTTTGTTCCTGTAGGTTTTATGTGACCTAATTTGATCAAAATATTTAAATCGTTACTCTGAAGACCAAAACTATAGAACAAAGAATTTGTATTTATTATTTATTATCCATTATTTCTGCATTACACTATCAGACTTTTAAATTATACCTCTGTGCAACCACCTCTGTTTCCATTATTACACACAACTCAAACTTCCTTTCACTTTTATGGCATACCAGCTTTATCTCAGTGATGGCATCTCTTAGTCTGCATGTCTGTTTTTCACACATTGTGCATGTACCATGTTGATTCTATATTTTTTTTAGCAATTCCTGATATGTAGTGTACAGATAATGCAAAAGTTCTGTTCTAGTCATTAATTTATTTTTGAAACATAATATCAGACAAGCTTTATTCTTTTCTTTCTTACTTACCACCGCCTGGAGTTGCTAACAATCACGCCATTATCTACAGAAAAACTGTCAGTTGGCAGGCCGGCAATGTTCCAAGCTCTAATTTTTATAGGATCACCAAGGGTCTTGCTAAGAGAAAAATCAGCGGAGGAAGGAATATTCTTGGTCTACACAAGAATGCACAAAATAAAATTATTTGTAATTGTAGAGTATAGACCAACATTTGAATAAACAGATGTTTCTTTTCACGTACATACACACACACACACCTATGTGTGTGTATATATATATATATATATATATATATATATATATATATATATATATATATATATATATTTATACACATATATACATACATACACACACACACACACACACATATAGATATATATATATATATATATATATATATATATATATATATATATATATATATATATATATATATATATATATATATATATATATATAAAATACTATACAGTATAGATTTATCATCCACAGTGTGGCAACAATCATTGGATAATTTTACAGAGCTTTTCTGACTGACTTCTACAGAGTACCTCCTCCCAACATGTACTAAACACCTTACCCAGTCTGCTACACTTGATGCAACCCTGTACCAAAAAGGTTTTCCTCACAAAGGGAGAAAAGCATTTTTGGTATGGGATTTGGAGGCTTACTGGGACTGGCTGAAATAATAACATCAGCCCGTACCCTTCTGTTATGCACCAGCATTTTTCACTCTGCCCTAATATGACCTTGACTGCAAGCCTGCAGATGTTTCAGCTCACCTTCATTATGGTTTCTGCAGGTGAGTTGGGAGCAGCTACTTTAAGTGGAGGAGTTTAAATCTGCTGTAGTCTTCTTCATGATTGGGTAGAGGGGGCTGAGAGACTGACCTGCAATTTCGTGCAGAAGCTTCAGTACTGCAGGCAATGTTCTGGAGTGTATTGGTGAAGCAACAGCTGAGTTACAGAATGAAGCATTCAGTTTGTCAGTCTATGTCCCCATCTATAGTCAGGAACTCTGGGTTCTGAGCAATAGAATAGGACCATGGAAACAATTGGGGGAAATAAGGTTTCTTTGAAGAAATGCTGAGTTCACTCACCATAACAAACAGAAGACCTTGGTAATCCATAAGTATCCTAGAAGACAGCCACCAGTCCTCTTCTGTGAGAAGAACAATGTGATGTAGTCTAGTCAATTAGCAAGGATAGCCCCCTGAAGCATACTCGGTGAGGTGTACCAGGCAAAGTCTGCTTTGAGGACAGCCCAGGCCAGCACCATCATATCCTGGAGAGGGTATATTTCTCTGCTTGACCTTGAATACCTGGAATCCCAGGGGATGAACTGGGGCTGCAGCTTGTTCAAAGGATCATGGGCATTTACTAGGTACACCATTAGGAAGACCACTGAGGACTGAGGAATCTAGCCCAGAATCCCAACTGCCCAAAAACATTGTCTGGCTAAGTGACTTGCTCGGTCACACAGAAGGCAAATGGAGGCTGAAGGGAATCAAACCCTGGACTACAGGAAGCAGCTTGTTAACTACTCAGAGCCTTAATCCTCTGAAGTGTCACACTTAACATTCATAACCTTAATCTTCTGCTTGCTATACAAATCTTACCAGCCCTATTCAGCTTGCTGCCACTTTCATTAAGACACATGATTGGCCTCCAATGCCTGGGATACTAGCCGCACCTAGGTCTCCTACATTTTTGGCAGAAACCTACCTCTTCCATATACAGTAAGGCTGCCAAAGTACTGCAGATTTTATCCTAGGCTATACATGTGATATGATCTTTGCTTCATCTATGCAGTTTTAAACTAGCTATTTTTTTCTAATGAAAGACCTCCGATTTACACACAATATCTTCTTAAAAGAACCCATAGGACAAATCAGCACTTCAAATCCTACAAATTCCACTCAAAACATATAATCATTCTAGCTAATAATTATTTACAAGACAATGCAAAGGAATGTACTACAATCAATTAATCTAATTAACTTTTTTCCTCTTCCTATAATATCAATTTTGAAGTTTTAAAAATCACTCAAAACGTGTAATCATCCTAGCTAATAATTATTTACAAGACAATGTAAAGGAAAATACTACACTTAATACATCTAGTTAACTTTTTTCCTCTTTCCACAGCATCACTTTTAAGTCTTAAACAGCAAATACATATATCATTCAGATATGAAAGATAAACATGGTTAGTAAGTATAAATGTTAAAACAGACACAAACCATTATTTACAGCATTATTAATATAAATGTCAAATTGCATAAACTAAATTCAAATGTAAGCAATGAAAATGAATTACCTTGCATAATTTTGTCCAGTCTTTTGTACATTCATTACGGAAACCAGCAGTGAAACTCCCAAGGTAAGCTATCACACCTGCAGAGATCAGTACATCTCCTGTCAAGTTATCATACGTATTTTGCAGGTCATCTGCAGCTTTGGACCATCTGGGGTTCAAAGAAAGAAAAGAAAACACATGCTTGAATTATTTCTGTTAAAACGTAGAGCCAAAACACTTTATCAAATATCCTAATGGAAACCTGCATTCATTAACCCTGTTAAAATAGTGGTATTCAGCTTATATTTGAGACTAGGTAAATAGGCTATGAAGCACTGGTGTCTCATCCAGTAGCGGCTACTGACTAATGGATTCTGCTTCCAGGGTCCAGGTCCTCCTGACCCTAAATTGCATACAAACAGTATTGAAGATGCATGCATAATCTCTAAAGGCATACCATCTAAAATCCTGAAAGTGCCAAGCACAGAAATTAATGTGCCATTAAAAGATATATCAAAATATTAAGGTGGGCAATACATACATAAATGCAAGACGCAACTGCTGTACAGATAATGAACTTTAAAGTGAAGTGCTCTGTAATTTTCAGTGGATATGTATGTTACATTTTTTTTGACAAGAGTTAGGCAATCCCACACATCTCGTAGGTAAAAAAAAAAATATGGCATAAATCCACCACCATCATATGAAAAGAATGTTGAAATTCTATAACTCACTGTTCAAAACATTTCATGTCTACAGTAAAACCTATCAGTCTGTAGTTGAGAAACATCACTGATAAAATATTCACAGTGTATTGTGCTATTATATTTCTTATGTTGTACAATGACATGTGTTGAACAAAGTGCTTACCTACACTTTTCTGCCTCACACATGAATGTTTTTGGCATTAGTTTAAGTAAGAAAAACAATGTAAGCATTGCTTTTCCCCTGCTCATGCCAGTGAGGAGAACAAGCAAGCTTTAATCTGAGTGACACCAAGACATAGAAAATGTAAGATGTGTCCATGGACTGTAACGGACACATTATTGCATATGGTCAGATATGCATCCCTTAAAAACCTATGGACCTATGCCTAAAGTGACATCACAGAGGGATATGAAAATTTATTTGGGCTTTAGTTTTAATAAAAGTTTACAAAGCTTTTATTTCAAAAAGCAGCTCAAATAAATAAGGAAAGGCAAGGCTAAAATCCATTGTGGCACTTAATTCATCAAATACTTCAATACAACTATGTAGTATGACAATACATTTTAACATAAATAAATACCCCTTGGTATGGATTATGAGAAATTTACCCAGTTCTCATGTCATAAAGCCACTGGGTTGCATCTCAGGACAACACCACAGAAGTATCAGTAAATTTCCAAACAACACACATCAAGTCATGGCTGAGCATACAGATCCAAGACAGCTAAGATGAATTTTTGGGAAAGTACAGTTGAGTAAGGATCTCACCATATGGCTAGATAACTGGATCCTTTTATGTTATGTCTTCCCAGGAAATCTTTATGCTCCTTCGGCACAGATTTTACATAGCAGTAAATAATGCATCATGACTGCCTGGCCAAGCTATCACTCAATGACTAGCAGAGAGCAATGGTGAGGCCGTTATGGACATCAGTCCAGAAAAATAATGAAAGTACAGTGTGACCGGTTAACAGGCTCAAAGCCACTGACAGGCTAGATAGGAGCCTATATACTCATTCTTTAACTCTAAAAATAGAGTTCAGAAAATGACACATAGACCCCCTCTCCTAGTCCAGAATAACAGCATGTCACAGAGGTCAGGCTCTGCCAAAAATGCCAGTGTGTAGCTACACATAGAAAAGAAGCCTCTGTTAGAAAACTGCACAAAGTAAGTATGGTGACAATACCAGGAATTACCAATGTACTATTCCATAAACAAATAAAAATACCTGGTAAATTCAAGAGCTATTCATTTACTTATACACTGAAGTTTTTCAACTGCACAACAGGCTTTATTCAACTATAATGTTAACGCATAAACATCTTAAAGTCAGGTTACAATCAACCCACAATGGTTCACTGGGACAAAACTTCACATAACTACTAAAAATAATGCAAATTACAGAGAAGAAAGAAGGAAGGTTAACAATAAAGGCAAAACATAATTCAGACATCTACTATTTACAGTCAGAACCTCAAAAAACTCTACTATGATTTTTAACTTTTTTTATAGTTTCAAAATAACTCCTTATATTCAACTACAATATTAATCTACAAGTCTCAAGAATGGACAAAAGGGCCTCCAGCTGACATCCCATGGATACCCTCTATAACGAAGACTCCTCTTGACCTGGAAATGCAGCCTAATTTGTAATGCTTGGTGACTGTATGCATGAGAAAAAGGCTGCTGATTCACAAATATCCTTTAAAGAAACTATGAAAACTAATAATGGAGGAAGCAGCACTGTTTGTGGAATGTGTCCTTACAAATGCTTCCCAAAAAAGATCATACTGAATTTCAACACAACCAGCTATCCAATTTGAAACTACTTTCCAAGGGAAATGTCATCTCTGGAATGAGAGAGGCAAAAAGTTGATCCAACATCCTCAGATTAGTTCTAGTTATGTAAACAAAAAGATATCTCCAAGGTGTTCACTTACTCTCAACAAGATTCTAAGGATACAGCAAAACAAGCAAAGAGAGCCCAAAGAATTAACTGTGTGGTGTGAAATAAATCCAAGATAAATGATAAAGTGCACACACACACACACACACACACACACACACACACACACACACACACACACAGAAACACGACTGATTAAAATTTTTTATCTAAGATTCTAAGGATGAGGAGAAAACAAGTACCGCTGAATTTTCTGATTTTCATTAGCAGTGGTTGTAACATTATGCACAGGGGACTAGTTAGAACAAAGGGATATCCTCATCTTATTGAAAATGATATGACTCAGAACACACAGGGACTAAAAACAAAAGCATTCTCTTAGCTGATATAATTGTTATGAGAAGAACAGTATTCCAGGAAAGAAATTTAAGAGAACAGAACATACAGGCCTAAAAAGAGGATTCAGTACTCTTTACAAACATGAAAGTTATGTACTTACCATAATGTTACATCTCTGTTGTTATACTCCTTCCATTCCTCAACAGATGGGTCTAGGATCTGACCTCAGATCAGGCTTTGGCCATTTCATTCAGATCCAATGCTCGGGCTCCTCCCCCTACCCATAATTCCCATGCACAGAATGTCCTTCCTCAGAGTTTGCCCGCCCAAAAAACATTTGAAAAGTTTTTAGAAGCACATGATGGAAACATAGTAATGTATTTTAAAATGGAAAAAGAAGAACATAATAGAGAAAAAAGAAGTTATGTACCTACCATAACGTTCCATGTTAGTTGTCTTCATCTCACCTTCTTTCTTGCTCGTTAGGATCGGAGCCGATCCTCGGCTCCAACTCTGCCATCTTCAAAAACTCGAGAGCTGTTTACTGGCTTGAGGCTACCCCTTATCCCATGATGCCTACTGATAGCTACCCAGATCTCATTTGAAATAGCTAACTCCAGTCATAGCAAGAGAATAAACCAGTCCAAAAAAATAGGTTGACTATACCTGCCATATTCTCTAAGTCAGTATAGGAAAAAAAAACAGAGAACACACAGCCAGTAAAACAGGAACTCCTCTCAGTCCACTAGGACAGGGGGACGGTGGGTGGGACGCAAGAAAGAAGGCGAGATGAAGACAACTAACATGGAACGTTATGGTAGGTACATAACTTCTTTATGTTAAGTTGTCTATCTCGCCTTCGTTCTTGCTAGTTGGGACAGCGTCCCTAGCACCTAATATCCTGGATGGCTCATTGGAACAGACTCTTCAGAACAGTGGAACCAAAGTCAGCTCTGCTCCTGGAGACCATATCCAGCTTGTAATGAGAAATAAAGGTATGAAGGTTTGCCCATGTGGCAGCTGCACAGATAGAATCCATGGGCAACCTAGACTGGAAGGCTACAGAGGTGGCCAAGGCCCTAGTAGAATGACCTATTGGTTTGATAGGTAACTCTTTGTTCCTTCACTGATAAATGAAAGTAATCGTGTGAGACAACCATCTAGACAAGGTTACCTTGGAAACTGGTAGGTCTTGTTTGCTTAAAGCATAAGAAAGGAATAGTTGGTCCGACTTCCTTATTTCTTTAGTTCAGTGCAGGTAAAAACGCAATTGTCTATGAACGTCCAATTGGTGTAATTTGTACTCTGCCTTGTTGGTGTGATTAGGGAAAAACACAGGAAGGTCTATAGATTGGTTTAAATTATTTTCTGAGCAGACTTTAGGAAGAAATGAAGGACTGGTCCACAGATCAACCCTGTCCTTATGAAAAACCAAGTATGGAGGATGAACACATAGTGCCTGAAGTTCAGAGATGCATCTGGCTGAAGTAATAGCTACCAGAAAGAGTGTCTTCCAAGATAGAAACTTAATGGAGCAGGACGCTGCTGGTTCAAAAGGGGGCAGAATTAAGGAAGTTAGGACTAAATTAAGGTCCCAAGGAGGAGGGGGATCTCTCACTGGAGGCCTAAGAAGAGTCGTCCTTCTCAAAAAAGCTTTACAGAGCTTATGAGACATAATGTTAGAATTTGACAACCCAACATGAAAGTTAGAAATGGCCGCTAATTGTACCCTGATTGTAGCAGAAGCGGACCCGGAATGAAAACGTTGTGCTAGGAATTCCAGAATTTCGTGGACTGGGGCTGAAAAGGGATCCACGTTCCTAGCCTCGGCCCAACAAGAAAAACGTTTCCATTTGCTACCATAAATTTTCCTGGTTGTAGACTTGTGAGAGGAGACAATAATCTCACGTACTGCTGGGGAAATGCTGAGAAGCCTGGCTAAGGTTGGAAGTGGAGCAACCAAGCTGTGAGCTGGAGAGTTTGCAGGGATTGATGCAACCCGCCTGACTGATGAATCAGGAGATCTGGAATCGGGACCAGAGTCCAGGGCTGCTCGAGAAGGTAATGGTGCAGGAACGGGAACCATATCTGTCGAGGCCAGTAGGGGGCAATGAGGATAATTTTGCAACCCAACGATATTGCTTTCTGTATGAGTTTCGGTATCAGGGGAAACGGAGGAAAGGCATAAAGAAGTCCCTGAGGCCAATCGTGGACTAGAGCGTCTCTGAGTGTGTGACCTGGAAGCGGAAGAAGGGAGAAGTAGTTGCTGCATTTGCTGTTGAAGGGGGTGGCAAAAAGATCCCAGCAAGGCTGTCCCCATTTGCAGAAGATAAGATCCACAACTTCCTGATTCAGAGACCACTCGTGAGGCACGAGGATAGCTCTGCTGAGCCTGTTTGCTATGACGTTGGACATCTCAGGGATGTGCATCGCAATCAGAAAACGCTGGGAGGAAATCACCCACTGCCACAGTCTGGGTGCTTCTCGACATAGGGGGTAGGATGTGGTTCCGGCCTGCTTGTTGATGTACCACACCACTGACATGTTGTCTGTTTGAACTGCAATGGTCCCAGAAGGAAGAGAGTCTTGAAAGGCTTGCAATGCCAGGAGCATGGCTCTCATTTCCAGGACATTTATGTGCAGATGGTACTCGTGAAGTTGCCAAGTGCCTTGGACTGTCCTGCCCAGATAATGCCCCCCCCCAATCAGGGAGGTGTCTGTGGTCACTGTGGCTACCGGAGGAGATTGTATGAAAGGTCTGCCATGAGTAATTAGTGGGGAGACCATCCGCCAAGAAAGATGTCTTTTGCATGCCTCCGTGATCAGGATCATGTGAGTCATGGGTAGCTCTTGGAAAGACCACTGTGTGAACAGAAGCCACTGAAGAATCCTCATATGAAAGCAGGCCAGTGGGATTAGAAGAATGGCTGCTGCCATGGAACCCAGAGTTTGAAGGACGAACCTGACTTGGATCCTTTTGCTCTGCATTAGAATCTGTACTTGCTGACGAATTTTAGACACCCTTTCTAGCGGCAGCCTTGCAAACATGTTCCTTGTGTCTAAGTCTGCTCCTATGTAAGTGATAGATTGACAGGGCAACAAGGCATATTTTTCAAATTTTATTGTAATGCCTAGCTGGGAGCAGATTGTGATTGTGTAGTCCCTGGCTTATAGGAGTTGATGCCTGGTAGTAGCAGTGAGGAGCCAGTCATCTAGATATGGAAAACACCTCGATGTCTCAGGTGAGCCGTGACCACTGCCATACATTTGGTGAACACCCTGGGGGCTGTGGTGAGACCAAAGGGCAGAGCTCTGAACTGATAATGACTGGCTCCCAGCCGGAAGCGAAGATATCTCCTGGAGTGCCTGTCCATCTTGATATGGTAGTATGCGTCCTGAAGATCTATTGAGCACATCCAATTGTCCTGACCCAGAAAGGGTAGAATGGACTGTAGCATGACCATCCGAAACTTTGTTCTTTGTACAGACCTGTTTAGTCTGCTGAGATCCAGAATCAGTCTCCAGTCCCCTGTCTTTTTTGGTACCAAAAAGAACCTTGAATAAGTTCCAGATCCATGCTGGTCTGCCGGGACTTCCCGGATGACTCTTTTTTTCTAGCAGTTTTGAAACTTCTATTACTGCTTGGTCCTTCAGATTGGGTGGAACATCTGGAAGGGATTTCTTTGACGGTAAGGGGGGTTTATGGAAGGGAATTTTGTAACCTCTGGATATAATGGACTGCACCCATCTGTCTTGCATTAAATTTTGCCAGGCTTTTGGGTATAGTGAAAGTCTTCTCCCGACTGCCTCCAGAGGTGAGCAGCTGGGCAACCCTTCAGGGATGCTGAAAGGGCTTATCAGAGAAAGATTCTCTGTTGCCCTGGTTCTGCAGACCCCCTCTGCCATGAGGGCGGCGTCTGTTGTTATTGTTTCCCCCTCTGCCTCTGGAGGAAAAATCACTACGTGTGTCAGGCAAGGCTCCCTGAGATTTTTGGAACCACATCTTGCCACTCTTCTGACCTTTGGGGTAAGGTCTAGAGGGAGTTGAAAAACAGACTCCCACTGCAGAGAATGTCTTGCCTTCTTGCTCACACCTAGTCAAAGTGTCTTTCACCTGTGGTCCAAAAGGAAAGGAACCATCAAAGGGGGTGTTGGTGAAGAACGGTCGAAAGGGTTCTGCAAAGTTACACAGCCGCATCCTTGCATGCCTCTTAAGGGCCACACCCGTACCTGTGGCTCTACTCGCACCATCGGCTGCATAGGAAATGAGCCTCATGGAGGAGTTAACTACAGAATTAAGCGTCACCAGCTGGGAAGCTACTTTAGCTTGAGCTCCCTCAGCTGATGGATCTTGAAGGGTATCTCCGAGCTCTTTAAGGAGATCCCTTTGAAGCCGGGTAAAATAACATAAGTAGTTCAGTGACCTCATAGAGAAGGTTGCTGAAGTGAACATTCACTTCCCGTATCTGTCCATCGTCCTAGACTCCTTGTTAGGGGATGGACAGATGAAGAGGTCTCCGCTAACTCTTTTTTGGTGGCTGCTGCTACCACCATGGTATCAATAGAAACACCTTTAGTAAGGAATTGCTTATCCTGGGGTGCTGTAATGAATTTACCAGGTCTCCTCAGAGTTGGTTCCACTGTATCCGGAGCTGACCAAGCCTTTCGAGCCACCACTGCCATAAGTGGATCGAAAGGTGGAGAAACCCAGGAGGTGGAAGGTCGGGAACCGAAAGCATCCAGAAATACAGACTCATCCTCGGTAGCGGCTAGGGGATTCCAGTTCCCCCTCTGCTTAAGCATTTCTAGGATGTCCGAGAAGGAAACTTCTTCAGAGGCAGATCTTGGGAACCCTTCCGAATCATCTAAGTCTGTATCAGAAGTGACAGACTCGGGGGAGTCAATGTGCTTCCTCTTGCACTTCTTCTTATGAGGGGGCTTCTCTGAGTGATCAGGGGAGGCCTTGGAAGAAGAGGAAACATCCAATGGGGTGTCCTGGAGCATCGGTTCCCTACGCCTGGGGTCTGGAGGAGGAGAAGAGGTTGGCACAGGCACAACAGGGGACGGAGCCGGTGGGGCTGATAGTGGAGCTGACTCAGTGGCCAGCACACTCCGCATGACATCGAAGGCATCCCTGCCATGATGCAGAGAAAGCTCCAGTTCCGAAGAAATAGGAATCGTTCTCCGCACCAAGGGAGACGGCTCCGAGGCCGATGTATTAGCCGAGCTCACCTGCGCCGAAGCTCCGAGAGGCAGAACGGGGTCAGACAAGGGTCCGATGCCACTCGCCCCCTCGGAGCCAACGAGGGAGCCCTGGCACCCAGATCCCTCAATGGATGGCACCACCGAGGGAATCGGAGCCAATGTCGGAACCGAAAGAGATAGAGTTATCGGAGCCGATGGTTCCACTACTCAAACCCCAACGAACTCCAGCTCCAAACTCATTGGAGTCAGAGGAGGAACATCAAGAGAAGTGGACGGAGCCGATACCTACTGAGGAGGGCTGCAGAATATCTTGGCAAGTGTCTGCGACTTTGGCAACCTACTGACCACTCTCTCCACATCGAGATCTGACAGCCTAGAGGATCAAGAGGAGTGAGAGGATCAGTGACTACGCCTGCTCTGAAGTAAAGGAGACCGAGGAACTGAATGCACCGATTCTAGTGAAGAGGACCTCAGCCTCTTGTGGCTCCACGACAGCTCCAAAGTCTCTGATGGAGCTGACAGGGAGATTGTCTTGTCGGTGCCAGCCAGAACCGAAGTGGAAGGTAAACCCTGAACCAAAGACGGCTGCGAACTTGGAGCCGACGGCTTGGTGGGTTTAGGGGATTTCACAGGCTGAGAGCTCTTGGCCGGTGAATCCTGGGGTTTTAAAAGACCCCTAAGAATAAGCTTATTCTTATGCTCCTGCAGGACTCTTGGACTAAAGGCATGGCAGATAGAACAAGAGTCCTGCAGGTGCACAGCACCTAAACAATAGACGCAAGAAGTCTGCCCATCTGTCAGAGACATTTTCTGACAGCATGAGTCACACTTCTTGAACCCAGAAACCTTGGATTCCTTTGACATCCTTAAAAATAGAAGGAAAAACAACAATTATAACAACAACAACCAGAAGCAATATACAGTCTACACAAAAAACACACTCTACTATAAGACTATAGCTAAAGGTTTTTTTTTTTTTTTTTTTAAGATAATAGGAAAGCCTCTAACTTAAATGGCTAGCCTATAAGAGAAAGGTGGAAGGAAAGCCTCTAACTTAAACGGCTAACCTAACAAGAAGAGGTAGGGGGGGAGGGGGGAGGGAGAACTCTCTAAGTTAAACGAGTTCTACAAGAAAAAGAAGGGAAACTACAACTAAACACTAACTATCACAAAACAAGACTATCGTTAATAATAAAAAACTAAAAGGGTTGAATTCTAATGAAGAAAGTTATACAAAAAACTTTATATGAGCCTGAGCCAGAAAAACGACACCTCGCAGCTGAAGTGGCAAACGAGATCTGGGTAGCTATCGCTAGGCATCATGGGATAAGGGGTAGCCTCGAGCCAGTAAACAGCTCTCGAGCTTTTGAAGATGGTCGACTTGGAGCTGAGGATCGGCTCTGATCCCAACCAGCAAGAACGAAGGCGAGATAGACAACTTAACATCATTACTTACAAAAGACAAGGAGTGAGATGGCAGGCTGGTAGTTGAGGAATGAATGAAATACGGTGACAGAGATCTAACGTTATGGTAAGTAACTTTTGTAATCTGATGTTGTCTCTTCTATCCATTCCTTGACAGCTAAGATAGAGTCCCCAGCTACTTTTATACTCGAGAGGCTTCATGGAAGGATATTCCTGAGCACAGCTGAACCAAAGGATGCCCTGGATCTAGACTGGATATCCAATTTAAAATGCGAGATAAAGGCATGGACTTTTGATCAGGTAGCTGCATCATATATATTATCAGGGTCTATATTATATAAACGAAAATGCAAAATGTCGAACACTCACATGAGTGTAAATTCAGGAATTCAAAATCGCTATTGTGGGAGGCATCCTCCATACCCCTCGCTAAATATATATTCCAACTCTGAGATTACACTACAGTGAGAAAAAGGCTAATATCCTGATCTTCACTGTACTGCGATCCAAGAAAATTAATATTGACTTCCTGCATTTTTTTTGTCAATCTAAAGTAGACCCTATTTTCAATTGGGACACAAGAGACAAATACTTTAGAAGAGGCCACAGACCTTGACAATCAGGCTTAGGGATTCAAAAGATTGGTAACCTCTTCTCTTAGTCTTCTTCTTCTTTCGGCTTTTCCCGGTTAGGGGTCGACACAGCGGATCATCTGTCTGCTCATGATTGGCAGTGGGGTTTTACAGTGTCGAGTTGCCAGCCTGGCACCCAACCTTCCACAGAAGGCACACACATGCACACACTTACGCCTAGGGCCAATTTAGAGTGTCCAATCCACCTACGGCATGTCTTTGGGATGTGGGAGGAAACTAGAGCACCCGGAGGAAACCCACGCGACCACAAGGAGTAGATGCAGACTCCGCACAGAAGGCACCCCAGCTGAGGATCGAACCAGAGAACCTCTTGCTGTAAGGCGGCAACGCTAACCGCTGCAACACTGCGGCCGCCCGATAACCTCTTCTCTTAGTAAACAAAAAAAAAATAATATGGTGAGACAGCCAGTGCAATAGTGTGACCTCAGATACTAGTTGTCCCAGTTTATCTTTACAAAAGAAGGCAAATAACTGATCAGATTTTCTGAAAGATTTTGTTCTATGCAAATAAAAATGTAACTGGTGGTGAACATCTAACAAATGTAAGGTATATTCACCTTTGGTCAAGACATTTGGGAAGAAAATAGGCAAATTTATGGACTGATTAGTGGACAATTTGGAAGCCACCTTAGGGAGAAAAGCTAGACTGGTTCTTAAGAACACTATGTCTTTGTGAAAAACTAGATAGGGAGATTTTGAGGAAAGGGCATAAACTTCAGAAATCCCCCCCCCCAGGTAACAGACACCAAAAATAAAGTCTCCCATGACAGAAATGTTATATCAGTTTTAGAAGAAACTGCAAAACAGTTGTTATGACCCATGTAGGAACTGGATCTCTAAGCAGAGGGGTAAAGAAGGAAAGTGCCATGGAAAAAAGACTTGCAAAATCTAAAAGAAGCCATGGGTGTATGGTCTTCCTCCATCTGGAAAGAAGAGACTATGGCTAGCTGAACCTTGGTAGTGGAATACCTGGCCCCAGTTGAGAAAGGTATGTTGAAAAATCTAAAATTGCAGGGAGAGGGGCTGAAAACTGGTCAATGTTTTTCCCATAACTCAAAGAGAAAACTTTTTCCATTTGCTCTTACATAGTTTCCTGGTGGAAGGTCTCTGTGAGGAAGAAAGAATGTAGAGAGTGGAAGGGGAAAACTTGGACTGTCAAACTATCATGGGAATTGAAGAAACCATGCAATCAATTTGAAGGCATGAACTATTGGTTGAGATATTCCCAATGAGTGAGACAGCAAGTCTGGGTCCAAGCTCAGCACCAAGGCAGCTCAACTAGATGAGGCCAGTGGAAGGGAAACACACTTGTCAAGGCTAATAAAGGGCTACACTGATGATTTTGACCTTCAGTGCTGATGTTTTCTGTATGAACTTTGGGATCCATGGTGTTGGGGGAAAGGTGTAAAGGAGTCCTGAAGACCACGCATGCATTAGGGCATCCCATGGTGACACCCCTCATGAGGTATTAGAGAAAATAAGTTGTTGCACTTGGTATTCTGGTAAGAAACAAAGCTAGCACAACAAAACTGGGCCTAATGGCTGAACATCTGCTCATTACCAATGGATTACTGGACTACTCATGAGGGAGTAGTTTGGATCTGCTCAACCTATCACCAAGAATGTTAGACTTCCTAGGGATACGTGTTGCTATAAGAAAGCGGCAAGACGATATCGCCTACTGCCACATTCTCATAGCTTCTCGACATACGGGGTAAGATCTGGTTCCTCATAGTTTGTTGATGTACCAAACCATAGCTATGTTGTCTGTCTGGACAGAGATCACACCCAAGGGGAGAGAGTCCTGAAAGACCTGCAATACTATGAGGACTGTTCTAATCTCCAAAATACTGATGTGAAGACTGGCCTCTTTTTCAGGTCATGTGCCCTGGGTAGTCTTTCCTAGATAATGCCCCACCACTTCAAATAGGAAGCATCCAAGTTCACTGTGGTGTGTGTGTGGGGATAAGAATTAAAGGGCATCCCTGATGAAGATATGGATAATTTATCTACCACTGTATAGTACCTGTACAAATGTCTATGATGATGACTCAGTGAGACATTGGATGTTTTCCTGACTGACCACTGGAGCACCAAAGTTCACTGAATGACATACATATGGAACCTGGCTAACGGAATGAATATAATGGAGGCAGCCACGGGTCCTAAAAGATGAAGAATCAACCTGGCCAGTGGTCTCTAGAAGAATAAGACTTTATGAGCTTGTTGGTGGAAGATGAAATTTATGTTTGATGGAGTTTTGCTATCAGAGATCTTGTGTCAAAAAGTGCCCAATGAATTTCAGAGACTGAACCTGTTGCAGTTTGGATTTCTGTAGCATTACAAGATATTAATGTGGGTCTGACAGAGTTGAAAAAAGAGTTAATTGAGTATAAGAGAAGTAAAATTAATCGGGATGTTAAAGATTATAACTTAGAGCAAGCGTTTCTGTGGAAACGTAAGAGTAAAAGGTCATGCCCTCAAACAGGGAGGGACTGAAGTTATAATAGCAGTTCGGCTTCAGGCTCAGTGTGCTTCACAGTTTTGGAGGATACTGAAGGGGATGTTAATGAAAATAATAAAGATGAACATTGTCCAACTCTACCCAAGGCACATGATCCGGACGACTTAGAGAAGCGCTTTCGGCGTGCTGGACATACTAACAATAACAACAAGAATAATAAGGGAGCCCCCTACAACTACGGCAAACGCGGTCAAGGTGACTGGGGACAGGAGAAGAACTCTGGTAGGAATTTTAAAGGACAGTACAACAAAATAACTCGCTGGACTTAATAAATGTGTTTTTGGTAATGATATGTTTGTGCTTAACATTTCTAATTGTGATGCTTCAAATACAGTATTATCTGTTCTCAGTTTGGGACTTAAATATATTTCCACAGCCTTACCCAGACTACATGTACTAAAAAAGGAAGTTTTTTTTGCTTAGCAGAAAGTTACATTTGATTGATTATTTTTCTAAAAATGAAAACATTTTCTGTGAGAATAATATTTTGAATGATAGTACTGGTTCAGATGAATCATTTTTCTCTTGTTCTTCAGTGCTGAATATATCGGATGAACAAGTTAATAACGCATATGATAATTTAGATACAAGTACTATCACAGTAAAAAGTCATTTTATTCCTCACAGTAAAAAGTCACTTTATTCCTCCATTAACAAATGTCAATATACAGGGATATATTTCTCTTTTTAATTTTGAAGTTGAGCAACTTTATAAGACATGCATGAATAACATATCTAACATTTGTTTTAATTTGACTAGAGATCAGTGGTTGGAATTTGGTGAATTTTGTGCCAATAGAAATATAGTAGTCAAGCCATCCGATAAGGGTAATCAAATTGCAATTTTACATTATACACAATATTTAGAAATTTGTTATTCTCATCTTAACAATATAGATGTTTATCAAAAATGTAACATTTCTGATTATTACAAAGCTGTTGATGAGTATACATTATTATTAGATAAAGGACATTGGCTGGATTATTTCACAACTAATGATGTGTCTAAGAAATTTCAAGTTGAAAATAGTACAATTGCAGTGTTTTATTGTGTTCCTAATATGCATAAGGGCTTGGAAAATTTGAGTGGGAGACCTATAGTATCTGCAGAAAAATATGTTCTAAGGCCTATTAGTAACTTGCTACATGAGTAGCTGAAAAGGTATGTTCTGGGGATTCCATCTTATGTTAGGGACAGCCAGGACTTCTTGAGTAAAATTAAAACTATACAATGGAGTGATTCTATGTTCTGGTTATGTTTAGACGTCAAAAGTCTGTATACCAACATAAGACATGAAATAGGAATACAATATTATCTTATTTCTTGGAGAATTCACTTATGTCACATTTTCTTATTGAATTGGTATCTTTTTGCCATCAGAATAGTTCTTTTTACATTTAATGGTGAAATGTTTCACCAATTACAAGGTACAGCCATGGGGTCTGCTTTTGCCCCATGTATGCAAACTTAGTTATGGCTAAATGTGAAACAGATAATATATATCCTCACAGTTTTTATAAAACAAGTGTAATTTTATACTTGAGATTTATTGACGACTTAATTTTTTTATGTCAAGGTCAAATGGAAGATGCAGGTACTTTTATTAAGGATTTACAAGTTAACACCATAGGCCTTAAATTTGATGGATTACAGCTGGGTTCCAAAGTTAACTTCTTGGATATTAAGTTAGATAGATTAGATACAGGTTTATATAATACATTTACACATAGGAATCAATTCCTATATGGTAATAGCTGCCACCCTGGACATTTACTAGCTGTTTTGCCTTATAATTAATTTTTGAGAATTCACAGATTATGTAGTAATGATGAAACTTTCAAGCTAGAAATAAAAATAGCTGAACAAATGTTTTTTAAAAGAGGTTATTATAAGCAACAGGTGGCTGAGGCCAAAGCTAAAATATTTAGAATAAGAAATGGACAAGATAAAAATATTGATAGATCTTATTTCAAAAATATACAAGGTTATGTCTCCAGTAAGAATGATAATGGAGCTTTGGGGTAGACAAACTCAGAAGGAAATTTATTTTGTTACTACCTTCAACATACTTACAGATAAAATTGTGCAATGTGTAAAAAAGTTTTGGCCCATGTTACTAGGAGATAAGGAATTATGTCACTTGCTGCCTAGGCAAGTTAAAGTTTCTTATAAGAGGGCTAGAAACTTAAAAGACATGGTGGTACATAACCACTTTTGTCCCCCCACCTAGTAATATAAATACAGCTATAACAGTTAAAAAGGGGACTCAGCTTGTAAATATTTAGTACCCCTTTTTTCATATATTAATAAAGTGCAATTTATTCCTAGAAGTTATTATACCTGTTGTACAGAAGGAGTTATTTATGCATTACAATGTACCTGCAACTTGTATCATATAGGAGAAATGTATAGAAGTTTTAAAATACGAATACAAGAACATGTGAGGGATATCAGAAATAAAAAATTAGAAAGCCCTTCGGGTGCTCATTTCTTACATTATCATAATTCTGACCCTGATGATTTAAGAGGTTGTGTCTTGGAGAAGGCTGAAGTTTCACTTGGGGAACACATAAATATTAAGGATAAATCGTTTAAAAAAGAAACACTGTTTATTTTGAAATGGCCCTTTGGAGCCTTTTGGGCTCAGTAGAGAGTGTAATTGGAAATATGTTATTTGCATAATTGTTTCATTGAGTGTCAAGTGCTAATTAGCATATTTAGTGGATGTTTTCAAACTGATGTAATATGATGTGTTTTACTCTTGGAAGGCATTTTATGCCGATGCGCTAAGTGATTATTAAATTTTCCACTTTTGTACAGTGGCCTTCTTTTGGTGGTATTTTATATTGGATTTCTGTAGACTGACTGTTATTCCCAAGTCATCACATTGGTGGAGCAAGGAGTCCCTGGCTTGAATGAGAAAATCCCTTGCAGGTGGGATGATTAGCCAGTCGTCCAAATAGGGGCTAGTTTTATTAGCATAAATTTTTATAAGCTTCTTATATATTCTTTTTTACAATGGCAACAGGTTGTATTTAGTTGTTTGTTTTAATTAAGAACTTCCAAGTTTTTCTTAATATATCTATTATGGATTGTTTTATAAATTGTTACTTTTATTTGCCTTGATTGTAACATGATTTTAGACATGTGAAGAGAAAAAGGTCCAAAGACTGGATAAACGCCCAGTTTACACCTCAGAGCAACAGTAGAAAATAAAATAAAACAGGCTGAACAAACTTCCAGATTCCAAATTTCAGGTTCCACAAGAATAAAACTTTAATAGGACAACAACAGTAAGCGCTTTCACGATCCAACAACTGATCGCTTCTTCAGACTCATTAAAACATACATCAAAGCAATGAATTTAAAAACCAAATGCATCCAATCAGAGAACTAATGCTCTGTGACATCAAACAGCATATTTAAAGACAAAAGACAATGCATATATAATATAATAACAATGTACATAGATAACATATCTTATAAATATTTTTTAGTTAAAAATGTCATTGCATTTTAAAAATGATGGAATAAAAATATTCAGTGTTTCAAAGGTCTGGATTTCAAAAATGGTTTTAGAGAGACCGCACTATTTAGCCCAGGGAGTTTATCTGCTTGGAGTTGCAGGATCCATTTCTGTTCTGCCTCTTCCACTTTATTCTTAATGTCCCTACTCTGTTATTTTTACTAATTATTTCTATCACCATAAAGTTAAAAATGTGTTGTGAATTTTCTGCCTGTACATGTTTAGCCAAAGCACTAGTATCTTTCTTATTTATGTCTCTCAAATGTTCAAGCACACATTCTTTAAGGCATCTATCAGTTTTGCCTATATAGAATGCAGAGCATCTGGTGCAGAAACTAAAATAAATTAGGTGATGTGTTTTACAATCAGCATAAAAATTAACCTCAATGGTAAAGGCTAGAGTGGGATGTTTATAGACAGATTTATTGTATAAATAATTACAGGCCATACAGTTTCTGCAGGGAAAGGTCCCTATTCTTTGTGATAATACTGGTTGTTTTGAGGAACTTGATTTATAGCAGAGCTGTCTTTTTAAGGATTTCTTATTTATGAATGAAAACTTAAGTTTATCTTCTAAGACATATAACTCTGGTACTGAATGCAAAATATTCCAATTCTTTTCAATAATGCCACAAAATCTCCTGATATCACTTGATTAAGTTACTGGGAACCTAACTTTCATTTTATTACCATCTTGTATATTGTTTTCTTCTTCAACTGTTTCTGAGAAGTAGGGTTTACATCTGTTAGCTCGTTTTTCGTTCATATTCTTAATGCTACTATTGATGTCTCTGTTACTGTAGCCTCTGTCTTCAAACTCCTTCTTCAAAGCTGTAACTGTATCATTTAAGCCTTCATTAGTATTGTGTAATCGACTAGATCTCATGAACTGTCCTTTTATGACATTCTTATGTGCATGTGCAGGATGCATACTCGCCTTGTGTAAAACGCTGTTTTTGCGTGTAGGTTTCCTGTACATTTCTGTGACTATCTCGTTTAAATGTGTCTTCCGAACAGAGACATCCAAAAATTCAATAATTTCATGGGAATATTTATATGTGAATCTAAGTAATTCTGTGGTACTATGTAAATAATCTAACAAGCATTGCAATTCTTCAGTGGTACCCCCCCCCCACAACAAAAATTTGACATGTCATCCGGCTTCTGATCAGAACCCACAGTCACTTCATGTAAAGCTCTTAAGAAATGTTCAGTGTCTTTCAAGACCACCTGACTCTCATCTAAGGCTAATCTTGACTGCCTGTCCAAGAAAATTGAGACGGGCTTAGTCAGCCAACCACTACCAGCTACTACGGGCCTAAAAGTAGGCTGAGTGGGATTTTTATGTATTTTTGACAACCCATACATTTAGGGTACCAAGGGTCATCCACCTTAAAGAATTCAAAAAGTTCTTTGGTAATTAATCCCAAGCATAAACATTCTAATAAGCAATTGTCAATATGCTGTTTCATATCTGCTACTATTTCTGGGTTATCCACTTCATAAACATTCAAATCAGATAACATGTCAGTCACCTTTCCATGGTAATAATTCGAATCCAGTATGACAACTGGCCCACCTTTATCTGCAGGACGAATAACAATTCCTACATTATTCCGTAAATCATATAGGGCTTGTTGTTCACATTTAGTATTACTTTTCTGCTGCCTTCTATACTAAAACAAATCATGCATTTCATTTTCACATGCCAACAGAAATACTTCTGCGGCAGGGGCAAGGGCTGGAACATAAACACTAGGTTTCTTAAAACCTCTTGTACCTGGGTCCACATTTCTATTGCCAAACCTACACCCCTAGCTGAGTGCCCATCACCGACCAATGTGAACTCTTCTTTGGCCCTCATGGAAATGGGAGCTGTAATGAGACGAAAAATTCTGCCAGTACAGAGGAAGCAGGTTTTTCCAGGACTGCCACTCCCTTATTGCAACACCAGGAGGAAATCTTTCGATCAAGAGAGACAACAAGCAGGATAGAAGAGGAAGGATCCTCCATCATCCAGCCATGTGAGAACCATCAAAAAGATGTAGGGGCTCGCACCAGAAGCCTAGTGTGGAACATTTCAAGCTACAGTTTAACGGACACTGAAAAATCACTTTTAACAAAAGGTTTGACTTTTATTCCTTCGGCTTATGCCGACACCACTGACTCACTTTTAGAATTGCATTTGTTTGTATGTAATCTTATTTTAAAAATGTTATTTGGCAATAGTAATGTGAACCTGGGTACAAGAGTTTTTAAGAAACCCAGTGTTTATGTTCCAGTCCTTCCCCCTGCCTTAGAAGTATTTCTGTTTGCATGTGAAAATGAAATGTATGATTTGTTTTGGTACAGGAGGCAGCAGAAAAGTAGTAATTTAACTAAATGTGAACAACAAGCCCTATATGATTTACAGAATAATGCAGGAATTATGTCTTACAGATAAAGGGGGGCCAGTTGTCATACTGGATTTGAATTATTACTATGGAAAGGTGACTGACATGTTATCTGATTTGAATGTTTATGAAGTGGCTAACCCAGAAATAGCAGCAGATACAAAACAGTGTATTGACAATTGTTTATTAGAATGTTTATGCTTGGGATTAGTTACCAAAGAACTTTTTGAATTCTTTAAGGTGGATGAACCTTTTGTACCCCAAATGTATGGGTTGCCAAGAATACATAAAAGTCCCACACAGCCTACGTTTAGGCCCATAGTAGCTGATAGTGGTTGGCTGACTGAGCCCATCTCGATTTTCTTGGACAAGCAGTTAAGACTAGCCTTAGATGAGAGTCAGGTGGTCTTGAAAGACACTGAACATTTCTTAAGAGATTTACATGAAGTGACTGCGGGTTCTGATCAGAAGCCGGTTGACATACTGGTTACGTTGTCTCATTCCCCACCTGTATACCTCAGCATGTAGAGCCTACGCATATAGATTTACTTTGATTTCTATTGGAGTTGGTTCTAGAGTATATCATCTTTATCTTTCGAGATACATGCTACTGGCAAAAACAGGAGTGGCCATGGGCACCAGTTGCGCCAACTCCTATGCCAACCTAGTTATGATGGAGTGGGAGTAACAACATGTCTTGAAAAACTGCAATCCCTATATAGTCATATACTGACATTTTGTTGATAATCTGTTCATAGTTTGGAAGTGCGATGAGAAGGATTTAGATTCCTTCTTTAACTACTTGAACAACAGCAGTGAGTTCCTAAAGTTGGGTCTACTTTATGCGCTCGAAACACGAAAAACCCGAATCCAAATAGCGCGACACATAAAGAGCAAACCGCGAATATGTCAAAGGTACTAAAGCGTGAAATTTAAAACCTCAAACCATCATAGTTGGCCAACCCACCACCCGCAACACACTACCTACCCAAACACAATAAAAAAAACACATACATACACTACCAAAACCCTACTTCTAACCCTAAATTAAAGCACCAAAACCCTACTGCTAACCCTACACTAAACCCCACATACACAACTATCTATGCACTATCCTTAACCCCTCCCTAACCCTAAGGTCATGAACTACTGCACACTTCTCCTACAGAGCTATACCCAAGAAAACTAACTATTCCACACACACACACTTAACAAAACCCTACACTAAACCTTACATACATTATCTACACAAAACCTTACATACACTACCTACCTATGCACTTACCTTAACCCCTCCCTAACCCTAAGGTCCGTAACTATCGCACACTTACCTTACGGAGCTTTACCGCAGATGGGCCAACTATGCAAATTTTATATTTCCACATTTGCGGTTTCGTTCGTTCAATGTATTCGCAGTTCACTCTTTACGTGTCGCGCTATTCGGATTTGGGTTTTTCCGCTTTCGAGTGCATAAAGTAGACCCCCTAAAGTTCACTATGAATAAATCCAGGGTCAGCATTGACTTTTTGGATGTAACCGTGATGAGGATGGGGGCTGGGTTGTCCACTATGATGCACAGAAAAGATCGTCATAGGCCTGTATACTTACATAGGGAAAGTATGCATCCCCAACACATATTCATCAACATAGTTAAAGGGCAGGCCATGAGAACATCACGTCTATCCTGTGACAATGCAGACTTTGAGATGGGTTTACATAGACTGAGGAATGAGTTTGTTGAAAGGGGCTACAGCCAGGTAGAGATTGAATGGGCATACCAAGTAGTGGCTTGTGAGAGGGAAGGGAAGGCCAGACCCTACTTTTCGAACTATAGTAGGATAAGAAAAGAAAACACAGAGAGTACTAAGGGAACACTGGTTATTTTGTCATACACTTCAGATTTGGACAAAATAAGGGATGTGATTTGGAAAAATTGGAATATTCTCCACACCGATCAGAGGTTGAGTGGTTTGGTAGGTGACAAGCCTAGATTTATTTATACAAATAAGAAAACACTGAAACAGCAGTTGTGTTATCCCAGACTGCATGGTGTTTCAGGGGAACACTTGTTTGCCATCCGCAGATGTGGGGCATGTGCATTCTGTGACTTCATTGATGAGTCTAGATACTTCAAACATCCTGAAACAGGACATTTAAGGCAACTCAAGGTTAAAGCTGACTGTAATATCAAAAATGTTGTGTATGTAGCCCATTGCCTGCTCTGTTTCAAATTTTATGTGGGTAAAACTAATTGGTGCCTCAGGGAGAGGATCAGGGACCACATTTATTGTACTAGGAAGGATCACGAATATAGTGCTCTAGCTAAGCATACAATGTAAGCATGTGCAGAACATATATTTTTATTTTAGGTTTTACATGTAGTTCCGGTGTCCCTCAGAAAGGGTGACCTTGTCAACAGAACAGAAAGTGTGGAATTGCAATGGACTTTGACACTTGGGGCTCATAGGGGCCTTGAGCTGAATGACTATGCACCCTTAAAACCTGTCCTAAAATCAAGAAGCTTGAAATGAAGTGAATGTTTTCTATGCTATTGTTACTGTTGCCTTAAAAAATTGAAGGGGTGTTTTTTCCTCCCTGATTGTTTTTAACCTGATTGGATAATTTGTCTTATTCTTTTGTTTAAATATTGCTTGCTTGTTTTAATTTTTTTGTCTGATGAAGTGGTGTGGATCACTGTGAAACGCTTACTTGTAAATAAATCAGAGTGGTTTTCTACTACTTTATGTCTTTGAGTGCTACCTTTTGGTCCTGTCCACCTGGTGTTTTGTTGGTGATTATTGTCAAGAAGTATATTTATGTACAGCTTCTGTGTTTGTCTAAAGAAAACTCACAGGGTATTACTTAAAATTGCAACTTAAGTACACAAAATTAGAAGTTATGTACTCACCATAACGTTCCATCTGAGTAGGTGACTTCATTTGGATGCAACCTGTGGGTATCGGATCCGACCTCTGATCCGAGCCGGCATTTCAAAAGCTTAGGCTCCGAGCTCCTAGCTCCTCCCTCTACCCATAACCCCTTGCCAATCCCTGACTGACCTCAGATTGAGTTTGCCTATATAATACTGACAACAGTACCTGGACAAAGCAAAAAAATACTCGCTGTATAAAGGTCAGGGGGATGGAGGGGGGGACGGTTGCATCCAAATGAAGTCACCTACTCAGATGGAACGTTATGGTGAGTACATAACTTCTAAATCTGAAGTAGGCAGACTTCATTTGTCTGCAACCTGTGGGACAGAGTCCCCAGCTACCTGAATCTTGGGCCGTCATGGAAGGATGTTTCGGAGCACCGCTGAGCCAAAGGATGCTCTTCCTCTGGAAATAACATCCACCTTATAATGAGAAATAAAGGTATGAGGAGAGGCCCAAGTGGCTGCCGCGCAGATATCATCCAATGACACACGGGACTTAAAGGCGGCTGACGTGGAGACTGCCCTAGTAGAATGAGCCGTAACCCTCTGAGGGGCAGGTCTACCTGAAGTGTCATAAGCCTGCAGAATACAATTAGCAATCCACCTCGATAGTGTGACTTTAGAAACTGCTTTACCCAAAGCAAATTTAGCAAAGGAGACGAACAGCTGATCTGATTGCCTGTGACCAGCTGTTCTGTGAATATAAAATCGTAATTGTCTATGAACATCCAAGGAATGCAGTTTGTATTCTCCTTTGTTTGAGTATTTGGGAAAAAAACACAGGTAAGTTGATTGATTGGTTGATATTAGATTCTGAAGAGACCTTTGGAAGAAAAGATGGATTGGTCCTGAGGCACACCCTATCTGGAAAGAAGGAAAGGTAAGGCGGCTTGACGCACAGAGCCTGAAGTTCAGACACTCTTCTGGCTGAAGTAATAGCTACTAAGAAGGCAGTCTTCCAGGAAAGGTACTTCAGGTCTGTAGACGCTGCAGGCTCGAAGGGAGGAGCAGTAAGGGCTTGCAGAACTAAAGATAGGTCCCAAGGTGGTACAATGTCTTTGACTGGAGGCCTCAACAAAAAAATCCCTTTAAGAAAGGTTTTGCACAATTTCGCCGTCATGAGGGGAGCTGTCTCATGACTGATGTGATAATGAGAGATGGCTGCCAATTGTACCTTAATCGTGGAAGAACTTGCCCTTGATGAAAGAGGTCTGTTAAAAAATCCAGCACTGCTGACATAGGTGCTGAAAAAGGATCCAAACTTTTCTGGACCGCCCAAATAGAGAATCTCTTCCATTTACTCCGATAAACCTGCCTAGTGGAAGGTTTATGAGCTGCCACTAGAATAGCCTTGACCGGTGACGAGATACCGGGAGTCCTAATCAAGGATGGAACTGGAGCAGCCAAGCTGTCAATTTCAGGGTGCGTAGATTGGGGACCGAAATTCCCAGAGGATGTGAGATGAGATCTGGAATTGGATCCAGAATCCAGGGTGGATTCACCTTGTGAGACCATACAAAGGGGAACCAGGGTTGACGAGGCCAGAACGGGGCAATGAGAATCATTCTGCTCCCCAAACTGTTGGCTTTCTGCAGAAGCCTCTGCATTAGAGGTAGTGGAGGGTAAGCATAAAGGAGACCGGGAGGCCAAGCATGCACCAGAGCATCTCTCGGGAATTCCCCTGGTGGGGGAAGCAGAGCGAAGAAATTGTCGCATTTGGCGTTTGAGTGAGAGGCAAAAAGATCGCAACAGGGTTGCCCCCAAATGGCAAAAATCTTCTTCACTACCTGAGGATTGAGAGACCACTCGTGAGGGGAAAGAATGGTGCGACTGAGTTTGTCCGCAAGGATGTTGGATTTTCCCGGAATGTGCGTTGCTACAAGAAAGCGTTTGGTGGAAATTGCCCATTCCCAGACTCTCATGGCCTCTCGACAAAGGGGATAGGACCTGGTTCCTCCCTGTTTGTTGATGTACCAGACTACCGACATGGTGTCTGTCTGAATCGCAATAGTCCCTGAAGGAAGAACGTGGTGAAGTGCTTGCAACGCTAGGAGCACCGCCCTCATTTCCAGGACGTTTATATGCAACGAAGTCTCTGTGGAGTTCCACGTGCCTTGGACAATCTTCCCCGCAGAATGCCCCCCCCACCCGAGGCAAGAAGCGTCCGTGGTCACTGTGGCTCGGGAAATGCTGCACAAAAGGTCTCCTGTCAGAGGCTCCGGAGATCGAAGCCACCAAAGAAGGGAATCCTTGCATGCTTTGCTGACCGCTATCGGAGTGATGAGAGAGGAACAGAGAGGGGACCACTGAACTTGAAGGGTCCATTGAAGAACCCTCATGCATAGGCGCGCATGAATAAAAAGCGGGATAGCTGCCGCCATCGAACCTAGGGCCCTCAGGACCGAAGCTGCTGTCGGAAATGGTTGCAGGACCGCTGCGACATGACACTTCAGGTTGGAAATTCTGTCTGGGGTGAGGAAGGCTCGCATTGACCTGGTGTTTAGCCTTCCTCCTATGAAATCTATAACTTGTGTGGGGTGCAGTAAAGATTTCTCCCAGTTGATAGTGATGCCCAGCCTTGGGGCTATACGAAGGAAGTAGTCCCTGGCTGAGCACAGAAGATGCCTTGATGATGCCGTTAGGAGCCAGTCGTCCAGGTACGGAAAGACCTGTAATCCCTGGAGCCTCAGGTGGGCCGCTACAACAGCTAAAACCTTGGTGAACACCCTGGGGGCTGAGGTGAGACCAAAGGGAAGGACCCTGAACTGATAATGACTGGCTCCCAGCCGGAAGCGAAGAAACCTCCTGGACCGTCTGTCCATGCGAATGTGGTAGTACGTCCTTGAGGTCGATGGAGCACATCCAGTCGTTCTCCCTCAAGAGGGGGAGTATAGATTGAAGGGTGACCATCCGGAACTCTTGCTTGGTTACTGACAGGTTCAGCAGGGAAAGATCTAAGATCGGTCTTAAGTCCCCCGTTTTCTTTGGCACTAAAAAGAACCTGGAGTAAAACCCTGACCCGGTTTGATCTGGGGACGACTGGATAGCTCTTTTTCTAGCAGCTGTCCGATTGATAGCTGCTGCCTCCCTTTCGTCGGGTGGAACATCTGGGAGGCTGCGAGATCTGGGAACTTTGTACAGGGGAATTGTATAACCTCTGGATATCACGCGAAGCACCCAACGGTCTGTTGTGATGGACTCCCAAGAAGTTAGGTGCCTCGAAAAACACCCCCCGACTGCCTCCAGAGACGGACAGCCGGGCAACCCTTCAGGGCTGCTGCGTGGGTCTATCAGAGAAAGGTTCTCTGGACCCAAAGTTGCTAGGAGCCCCCCTGCCTCTAGGACGGCGACCTCCCCGTCCTCCTCTGCCACGGAAGGACTGGTTATCCGGAACAGGTTGGGACTGCTGCGACTTCCGGAACCACATCTTCTTCTGTCCCTTTTGGTTCTTCGAGAAGGACCTCTGGGGAGCTGAGAAGCGGACTCCGACGGCAGACAGCGTCTTCCCGTCCTTCTCGCTCTGGACTAATGTTTCACGAACAGTTTTGCCAAACAAGGCAGAACCATCGAAGGGGGCATTCGCGAAAGTCGCCTTGAAGGGCTCTGCGAAATCACAGTGGCGGAGCCAGGCCTGCCGCCTTATGACTAGGCCTGCTCCGCTGGCTCTAGCGGCTCCCTCGGTAGCGTGAGAAAGCAGCCGCATAGATGTGTTAGAAACTGCTCTAAGAGTGGCCATTCGGGTGGAGTATACCTGTTTATCCTCACCCGACATGGACTCTGGGGGAGATGCAGTGTATTCTTTAATCAGATCCCGCTGCATCCTGATGACGTGCGCCATGTAGTTCAGCGCTCTCAAAGAGAAGGTTGCTGAACTGAAAACTCGCTTCCCAATGCGATCCATCGAGCGGGACTCCTTGCCCGGAGGATGCACAGAGGGACTCTCCTGGGCCAATTCCCTCTTAGTGGCTGCAGCCATCATCATGGCATCTACTGGGGGGCCTTTGCTCCAGTGAGTGCGGTCCACCGGAGGGGAAAGGATACGGTCAGGATGCTTGGGTACAGGCTCAACGGTGTCCGGATCCTTCCACGCTCTGATGGATATAAGGTCCACCAGAGGGTCGGCAGGAGGGGACACCCAAGAGGTAGATGGGCCCGCCTCGAATGCCTCCAAGAACACAGACTGCCTGAGGAGGCCTTGGGGGCAGACCACCCCCTGATCCTCAACATTTCCATAATGTCTCCAAATGAGACGTCCTCAGGGGGTGACCTTGGGGAGCCTTCCCCTTCATCCAGGTCTGTGTCTTCGGTAACGGACTCAGGGGAGTCCATGTGCCTCCTTTTGCACTTACGCTTCCGAGGTACTTCTTCGGGGGGGCTGTCCTAGGAGTACTCTTCCGCAGCTGGATGTTCCAAGGAAACTACTTGGGACATCGAGGCGGGCTGTCCCTGGGACCGGCTGGTGGGGGCCTGGCCCAACTGCAAGGGAGCGCGGGATGGAGCCGTGGCTGGGACCGGGGGTCCGGAAGTCCTCAACAGTGCCCTTTCCACTACGTCGAAGGCCGAGGGGGAGCCAGCTACGCTGAACCCCGAGAGCCGACCCCACCGGATCCGACGACGGATCGGAGCCGAGCTGAGACCGCCGGATCCGAGACCGTGTGCTCCGACCTAGATGGAGCCGAAGACACACCAGCTCCCTCGGATCCGAGGCTCGGTCCTCGCTCGAGAGGTCGGGTCCGGCACCAAGCACTCAAGGGATGGGACGGATCCGAGGTGCGCCGACCTATCGGATCCGACCCACCCCGGATCCAACTCTGCCCGGCGCCGACAGCTCGAACCCATGGTGTGGGTCGGAGAAGGAGCCAAAGGGCGGGGTCAAGCCCTCCCGGATGGGGGGGGCGAGGAGCACTCCCATTTGCATTTGGGCCTGGATGAATTTCCTCATCATCCGGTCCATGTCTGCTTCACTCATAGAAAAGGTGGATCTAGTCGAGGCCACCGAAGCGGATCTAGAGAGCCGCCTTGGGGACCTCGCTGAAGGGCTAGCCTCCTCCTCCTCGGGCCCAGGAGAGAACCGAGGGGAGTGGAGCCGAGGAGGAGGAAAGCTAGAAGGCACAGGAGAGGCCCGCTTGGATGGAGGAGCCGAACTAGAAGTTTCAGCTCTCCGTTTGTGGTGCCTCTCCCTGTGCCTCTCCTTCTTTTCTCACTCCCTAGAAGACTCTCTCTCCTCCGGCAACTTAGAGGGAGGTTGAGTCCCAGCCGGTGGAGGAGAGCCCACAGCAACTGTTTGCTGTGTAGAAGGGCAGAAGCCGGCGGTATCTGGAGGAGAAGTCCCGCCAGAACCAGCTTCACCTCTGCTCCTCAAAGCTCGGGGTTGAACCCTGCACAAATGGTACAACCAGATGACAGGTGTTCAACCCCAAGCATGACCAAGAGTGTGGCCATCTGCTGGGGACAGCTTATGGCCACACTCGGTACATTTAGAGAATACTGCCTTATGGGCTTCAGACATGTCAAGCCCTAACAGGCCTAAAAACACACACACACACACAAACTACGCAAAACCCGAGAAAAAATTAAAAGAATAGAGAGAGGAAAGCCTAACACAAACACCTCTAACTAATTAAACTAAAAAAGTTAAAGTTTTTGAAAATTTTCCTGTCAGAAAACTTATCTGCACTAGGAGCTCAAGGAATCCGTCGCAACTTGAAAGCGGCAAACGAAATCTGAGGTCAGTCAGGGATTGGCAAGGGGTTATGGGTAGAGGGAGGAGCTAGGAGCTTGGAGCCTAAGCTTTTGAAATGCCGGCTCGGATCCGAGGTCGGATCCGATACCCACAGGTTGCAGACAAATGAAGTCTGCCTACTTCAGATCATATTTTATTTATTTACATTTGTTTACCAGGAAATTCTGAATGGACACACGTCCTTTTTCAGCGGAAGCCCAGGGAGAAAAGCTCCTAGAAGTACAAAATTAGAGAGATATACAATAGAGGAATTTTACAATATAATGTTACACTAGTAGATGATCTATCAGTAATCAACATGTAGTTCAGATTACACAGTACAGTAGTAAGAACAAAAAGTAGACAATAAATGATACTTAAGGGGTTAGGCTGATAATAGGATAAGTGTTTAGGAGGTGTGTTAGTCAGGGTTTGGGCAAGGGCAGAGCCAGTGCATTTTTAGGTGAGACTTGAGAGTGGCTTTGAATAGACTGCTGGAAGGTAGTTTGGTTATTGATGGGGGGGGGGGGGTTATTCCATAGTTTGGAAATAGCATAAGAGAAAAGGGCATTACCTGCTGAGTTTTTGGGTTTAGTGGTAAGAAGTAGATTTCTGCTATTGGAACGTAGGGGTCCTGAAGAAGTATAGGGTTGTAGTAAGTTTTGAAGTGATGGGATATTGTGGGGGTGGTTTATTAGTTTGTGGGCAAATGAGAGTTGATTCAGGTGAAGAAGTTGTGGGAGTTCAAGCCAATCTAGTTCCCAGATGCAGTGGCGGCTGTGGTAGGATGCGCCTGTTGCAAACTTTGCAATTTTATTGTAGCAGGATTCTAGTCTGTTTAGGTCAATCTGTCTAAGTTTGGTAAGTATAGGTGAGGCATAGAGTAAGGTGGAGATCAGCTGGGAGTTGGCGACAGCAGTCCCGGCTGTGTTGATTAGGTATTGTTTGTTTCTATATAGTGCCCCGAGCTTTTTATGAAGTTTTTTTATGGTGAGAGATATGTGGAGGTTGGATTTGAGTTTGTTGTCTATTTCAACACCTAGAAGTTTTGTGTGGTCAGATGGGGAGATGATTGTGTTGTTCTTGGCGTGAATATTGATGAGGGTGGATGAGTGTATAGATTTAGAGGGTTAAAAGATAAGGAGTTTGGTTTTGTTTTGCTTGAGCAAAAGTTGGGCATTGGAAAGCAGGTTTCTACAGATGTGAAAGATTCTTGTGTGATATTGTGGAGTTCTGGTAAAGTGGGGACAGAGCAGATGAGAGTGGAGTCATCTGCATATTGCATGAGAGTGGCTTGTTTGGTGGAGGTATGAAGGTTGTTGATGAATAGGGAGAATAGTAGTGGGCCAGTGATAGAGCCTTGGGGAACACCGAGAGAGACAGGAAGATGAGGTGAGAGCTGATCATGCCATATCATGCCAACATATAGCTGAAAGTAGAACTTACAACTGAAAACTTATTGTAAAATTCCAAAGTACAGTTGTGTAAGTTGGATTTACCATAACAGTAGATATTTAAATGATCACTGCTGCAGTAGCCTTAGATACACAGGTTATATCCTGCCAAGGATATAACAGCTGGCCAGCTTCCAAACCCTCAGGGCACCTTCCAAGTGCCCAAACTTTCAAGCAACTGGAGCTGAGCTGACTAAAAGACAATTTGGGTGTGAAGCCCTTCACAACTTTCCTGCCAGCAGAGAGAAGGAGGCTGAGCCCTCAAGAGACAATGCCAGGAACAACAAAAACATATGCACACACACTCACACTCTGGCATAAAAACTCACCAAAAAACAAGGGGGGTGGAGGGAGGGAGGGAGCAGCTACTACAGCAGTGATCATTTGGATGTCTGTTATGGCAAGTTGAACTTACACAATTATATTATGTTTTTCATATTGATCACTACTGCATTAGCCTTAGCTATATGGATAGATTACCATAGCTAACTATATTTAGGAGGTAGAAGGAGAAGGGTCCAGGATCCCCTGGAGAATGGTCCTAGCAAAGCTTTATCTAGACCTAGAGAAGGACTCAATCTTATAGTGCTTTGTAAAAATACATAAAAAGGACCAAGTAGCAGCTTCTAGAAAATTTGTACAATCCAACCCTTTCCAAAAGCAGTCAATAAAGCCAAGGCCCTGGTAGAGTAGAGCTTGACCCTGCCTGAAAAAGATCTGTTATGGTGAATACTGTAGATCAGTGTGTGTGTTGTACCTTTAAGAGTCATTCCAGTCCATGGGCACGTGCATATAAGTACTGAGCACATGCAAGCAAGAATGCCTTTTTGAGTGAGCAGCCAAGGTGTAAGCATGCATGTGTGTAGCAGTCAGTCAGTTAGTTAGTTTAAGTTTTATGTTTCTGTTATCCATCCTGATGTGCTTGTGCTTAATAAATGACCTAAACAAACACCCAGTCTCATTATCTTATTTGAATACACAAGACGAGCAACATGGTGTCAGAATGGGATCCAGAGTGAAACTTCTTCAAGACCATGAGGCACGCAGTTGTAACAGGAAGAATATACAGAAGTGACTCATTCTATGTTCAAACAACTCGCAAACAGGTCAGAAAGGTAAATCCAGGTATGAAAACTCATTTAAATTATTTTTTACGCAATAAATATAAAATGTTCAAAACAACTTTCTAATTAAACAAAATGTTCAAAATTACAATACAGTAAATACAAATACTTGAAATGCTTACAAAAATGCTTGAAAT
Organism: Protopterus annectens; assembly: GCF_019279795.1. Classification (NCBI taxonomy): domain Eukaryota; kingdom Metazoa; phylum Chordata; order Ceratodontiformes; family Protopteridae; genus Protopterus; species Protopterus annectens. The sequence goes on from NC_056740.1 coordinate 342,510,319, forward strand.
AAGTTCTGAATTGCATAAAATGTATAAAAAAGAGAAAACAACCATATTTTTTTGCTATCTGCTTCTTTTTCATCTTAACTATAGTTATTTGAAGTATCCGAAGAGTACAAAGTTTTGGCCAGTCTGTGCAGTATTACAGTTACTTCACAGAATATGGTCATTTCAAAGAGTTTATGATGCAGTTGAATATTTTTCATGTACCTCATGCATATTTGTACATAATTACAAGGGCATTTTGTTGGCATGGCAGAAGGATTTTACAGACTTCCTCCACTTGTACTTGATAATAATGTTGCTGAAAATTGGAGAGTGTTTGAGCAAGAGTACGCTATTTTCATATAGGCTGCTTTTTTCTGATAAAGATGCACAAACAAAGGCATTTATTCTGCTTAATTTTGCTGGTTCAAAAGCCATTGAAAGGGAGCATTCATTTCTGTATGCCCCAGCTGTGTATGCAGGGGAGGGGAGAGGAAATACTGCTATAATGTGGTACCAGCTGAAATGAGGGAAGACCCTGAGTGCTTAAAACGTAAATTTAGTGAAATGTGCAACCCCCAAATGAATATTACAATGGAAAGGCACATATGTTACGCAAGAGATCAAAAACTTTGGTGAAACTTTTGCAGCATATATAACTGATTTGAGAAACAAGGCAAAAACATGCAGATTTGATGATCTAAGAGATGAGTTGATAAAACACAGGCTTGTGTGGTATTAAAGATGATGCAGTGAGAAAGATTTTGCTTCAAGACAGTGATTTCAATTTGAATAAGGCCATGGAAATTTGTCAGATATATGAGCTCACAGAAAAGCACAAGAATATGCTTACAACTAAGAAAAGCATGCTTCCAGTGCTTTCCAGTGTTAATGTTGATAGTATGCAGTACAAGGTTAAAAGATACAGGTTTAAGGATGTAGTCACTTCAGCAAAACCCAGAGCAGCTTCAGCAAAATCCAGGGCACACTCAGTAAAGCAGACGGGTGACTCAACAAAACCTGTGACAAGCTTCATAGTCAACTTATGTAATTGTGGGTGAAGCCATGAGCCCAAGCAAGAGAAGTGCTTAGCTTTTGGTTAGCAGTGCCACACATGTAAAAACTGGAATCATTTTAAAAGGTTCTGTAAATCTAAAGGGGCACATTCTTTTATTAAAAGAGAACATTTAAAGAGGCAAGTTGATCAACTAGAAAATTGTTACCCTACTTTTTATGTTGATGGTGTGTCTGTGCTTGGTGAGACATTCAATGCAGTAGATTTGTTGGCAAAGAATGGAGTATTTTGTACCATTCTGATTAATGGGAGACATGTAGAGCTCAATGTTGATACTGGTTCAAAGTGCAATGTTATATTAGCAGAAGTGTTTGCCACGCTAAGTGCTGGTGAGAACCTTGAAATGGCAAAGTGTGCAAAGCTTTTTGCTTATGGTGGTGAAGAAATTGAAACCAAAGGCTCAGTAGTGCTTTTATGTTGGTGGAAACAGCTATGACTTGCAATTTTACGTAGTCAAGAGGCACTTACAATCATTGATAGACCTCAGAGATGGTTTGAAAAATGGGACTGCTTTCATTTAATGCAGAAGTCCACCATATAAGCACATGTGACAATGAACAATTTTGCTCAAACTATTGATCTTTTTGAAGACAAGATAGGTGACCTCCCAGTTGTGTATTCCATAAAGTTACACCAGTCATCACATCAACATGGAAAGTTCTAGTAGCCTTGCAAGACAGAGTCAAAGCTGAGCTAGACAGAATGGTATGTTTAAGAGTAATTTGTCCAGAAGATGAACCAACTTAATGGGTATCCTCCATGGTGATAGCTCATAAGAAAAGCTGAGATGATATTAGAATATGTATTGATCCAAGAGATTTGAACAAAACAGTAAAATGACCTCATCATCCAATGTGTACAAGTCAAGGAAATTGCTGATCTTATGCCAAATGCCATTGTTTTTTTCTGTCTTAGATGTGAAAAGGTCATTTTGGCAAATTTTGCCTGACCGAGTATCTTCATTGTTAACCACTTCAGTACTCCATTTGGCAGGTGTAGATTTTTGAAAATGCCATTTGGGATACATTCTGTCAGTGAATTCTTTCAACGTGTGATGGAATAAATTTTTTTCTGGCTATCCATGCGCTAATACAGTAGATGATATTCTTTGTAGGAGGCAATGGTGAAGTCAAACATGATAGAATCCTCAGCAAAGCTCTGGAATATGCTTGTGAGGTGAATCTTAAGCTGAATCCTCAGAAATGTAAATTCAGGCTACAAGACATTACTTATGTAGGTCACTTGTTAACTAGTTTAGGATTATGATCAGATCCTAGCAAACTGCAATTCTTGAGATGCCAGCTCCAGACAATGTCACTTGCTTACCAAGTTGTCTTGGCATGGTCAACTATTTGGGGCAAGTTCATTCCATATTTGAGTGAGCTTTCAGCACTGCTAAGAGGGCTGACATGCAAAGATGTAACCTGGTCCTGGCTGGAACAACACCAAAGAGCATTTGATGTCCTGAAACAGAAAAATTGCCAGTCCACCCATCTGAAGATATTATGATGTTCACAAACCTGTAATTATTTCCTGTGATGCCTTGAAGTTTGGTCTCGATGCAGTTATTCTTCAAGAAGGTAGACCAGGAGCCTATGTATTCAGAACTCTAGCCCAAGCTGACATACAGTATGCTCAGACAGAGAAAGAGCTCTTGGCAATTGTGTTCACATGTTTGAAGTTCCATGATTATATTTATGGCCACCTTATTCAAATCGAGACTGACCACCAACCTTTGGTCACTATTTTGAAAAAGCCAATGTACACAGCTCCTGCAATATTGCAACGCATGATGTTGAAATTGCAAAAGTACAATTTTCACTTGGTCTACACAAAAGGTAATCTTCTTTAGCTTGCTGATACTTTATCCAGATCACCCAGAAAAACGGGTCTATATTAAATCATTGAAAACACACTTCAATGAACAGCATTTAATCGGAAATGCTGTTTATCGAATTCTGTTCTTGTGGAGATCTGTGGCCCCTCCCACACCTCTGCTAATTCTATATTCCAACTCCTAGATTGCACTACTGTGAGGAAAGGGCAAATTTCCTGATCTACACTGTACCGCGATCTCAGCATGAACAGTTCAGCGAATGGGATGTTCGATTAACTGGATTTTTGATGGTCTAATATAGACCCTTGAAAAACTATTAACATGAAAATGAGAAACCTGATTTTCAAGTCATGGAAGTGAGAATTTTTTCTTCCACATGTTTTGATGAGTTTAGAACTCATACACCTTCAGATCCAATTCTCCAGAAGCTCAACCACTTTATCAGTTGAGGATGGCCTTCAAAGCAATCTTGTTTACCGCTAGAAGTACAACAGTATTTTCCTTACAGAGATGAGATTTTGATGGAAGACGGTATCATCATGAAAGATCCAAAAGTGATTGCTCTAAAATCCTTGCAACAAGAGTGTATTAATATCTTGCACTGTGGCCACCCAGGAACTGATTCTACAAAAGAAAGGTGAGAGGACAAGTATTTTGGCTTTCCATGTCAAAAGACATTGAGAAAGAACTCTCAGCTTGTTCTGTTTGTAACAGTACTAAATTGCATCAACAAAAAGAACCACCTCATCTAAGCCAAATTCCTGAACTACCTTGCTCGGCAGTAGCTACAGACATTTTTGTATGGAATGGTCAGCATTACTTGGTATTAGTAGACTCTTATTCAAATTAGTTTGAGATTGACCTACTTCCTAATCTCACATCCAGTACTGTCATTATGAAGCTGAAGAGACATTTTTCTGTTCATGGTAGTCTGCACAAACTCCTCTGTGACAATGGTACACAGTTTACAAATCATCAGTTCAAAAGAGTTGCTAAAACACAGGATTTTGTTCATATTACAAGTAGTCTTGAGTACCCACAGTCAAACAGCTTGGCCGAACATACAGTTCTGAGTGCAAAACAGCTGTTGGAGAAATCTAAACAAGACAGCACTGATAGTTTTCTAAATCTGCTTAATCTCAGAAACATTCCTTGCGACGGTCTACTTAGTTCGCCTGCCCATAGGTTAATATCGAGACAAACCAGAACTACACTACCAATCATAAGAATTTGTTGATTTTAAGTGCTAAAAACAACAAAGCAGTAAAAGCTCAATGCCTAAAGAAGCATTTGTCCTAAAAGTTCTACTATGATAAAACCAGCAAGCCTCAGTATCCATTGAAAGAAGGAGAGATAGTGAGGAATGAGGATGCAGACAGCAAAAGGATTTGACTAAGTAGGACTTGTGAAACATTTGTGTGAGGAACTGAGATCATACATCGAGTCACAAGGGATGGAACTCAGTCAGAATCCAAGGCATTTACTACCGATATCCAAGCCAGTGTTACATTATCTTGCCTGTAACAGAGACTCTAATTCTCAGACTGATTTGTCTAATGTTCCTGTTCCAGAGAACATTTAATCGTCTTTTCCTGTTCCTGAAAATATCCCTGAAAATCCTAAAGAAGAACACTCCCCAGTAACTGTCCTTGTTACTAAACCCAGTTCTAATTATTACATTAAGAGGTCAGGTCATATCTCAAGACTTAATCCCAAATATACAACAACCTGGACACAATTGTTATTCTTTTATATATCTGTATAATTTTCATGCTCATATAATTGTCATTTTTCATTTGCATGACAGAGTAGTAAAAGAGGGAGGAAGTAGATCAGAGTGTGTGTTGTACCTCAGCCAATCCTGTCCATGGGCACATCCATATAGGTATTGAGCACGTGCAAGCAAGAGTGCCATTTTGAGTGAGCAGCCAAGGTGTAAGCATGCATGTGTGTAGCAGTCAGTCAGTTAGTTTGTTTAAGTTTTATGTTTCTGTTATCCATCCTGATGTGTTCATGTGTAATAAATTACGTAAATACCCAGCCTTGCTGTCTTATTTGAATACACAAGATGAGCAACAAGTATAACAAAAGGTAATAGCCTTGGACGGCCATTTGGAAATGGTCTGTTGTCACAAAGTTGTCCCTTCTTCATACCTTCATAAGAAATGAACAATTGAGCTGAAGATCTGAATGATTTAGTTCTGTGAAGATAGCACCTGAGTTGTCTGTGGACATCCAAGGTATGGAGTATCCTTTCTCACTCATTTATTGGTTCACAAAAGAAAACAGGGAGCTGGATAGTTTGGCCAAAAGTAAACGTGGATACAAATTTAGGTGTAAAAGAAGGATTAATTCTCAAAGAACCCTATTCCTGTGGAAAATGAGATAGAGTTGACTCACAGAAACAACCTGTAACTCAAATACCCTTCTTTCAGAAGACAGAGCAATCAGTAAAACTGTTTTCTGTGTTAAGAACCTCAATAGAATAAATGTTAGCTTCCCTGACAAAAAATTAAGATCCAAAGTAACTCACGCAAATACTGTAAAACCAGAGAACTTCAAGCCTTAAATCAGTACTGGTTATGTTGTTGTCACCAACTAGAAAACATTTTTATTTGCTAATATATGAGTTTATAACTCCAGGCTTTCTTGTCTCCATTAGTACCTGCTGCATGTTCTGAGAAAATAGCTACCTAAAAGGAATTAAGACCTTATCATCCAGGCAGTCAACTGAAGATGATTGATGTTGGGGTGTATCAAACACCCCTGGTCTTGTGTGAGTAGATCCTGTCTGTGAGGAAGCTTATGGTAATTGCCCCTGGCCATTTCCAAAAGAAGAGAGAACCACAGTTGCCTTGGCCAGAAAGGGAGTCATCACAATGACCTTGGGGATTCCTTCTGACTTTTTAGAAGTACCCTGAATATTAGTGAAAAGGGTAGAAAGGCATATAAGAGCATTCCTTTCCAAAGAAAAGAAAAAAAGGCATCTGTCTTCCCAGCTTTCTTGCATGGAGTCTTGGAGCAGAATGTTGCCTGCTGATTGTTCAGAAAGGAGGCAAAGAGGTCTACTTGAGGAATTCCCCACAGATGGATCAAATCTTTGAAGACCCAGAAGGTAGGATTCCTGTAGAGTAAGACTGTGCTGTGAAGTTATATCCCAAGCTAACATGGCTAGTCTGCAAAGGGGGTTCATCCTGGTTCCTCCCTGCTTGCTCATGTACCACATGACTGGGGTATTCTCTGTAACTACTTGAAGAGGTCCGGGAGACCAAAGATAGTTCAGAGAGTTGAGTGTCTTGATCAGGGCAAGCATCTCCTTGACATATATATGCTTGCATCTGTCCATGGTGTTCTATACCCCTTGCACTTTTATCCCTCCTAAAATTGCTCCCCAGGTAAAGTTAAAAATGTCTGTGGTGACTGACTGCTTTAGAGAAGAGAGGGAGAATGGGTGGGAGATGTGGATTTATAGATATACGTTGCCTCCACCAAAATATTTCTCTTCTGACAACCCTCAGCAATGATATCTGAAAAGATGAGTGTTGATGCTGGGACCAAAGAAAGTTCAGATACCACTATATCTTTCTCATGTAGAATCTTGCCAGGGGTATCATGAGAATCACAGATGCCATGAGACACAAAATCCTGAGATATTCCCTTGCAGTGACTGAAGTCTGAATATAAAACCTTAGAAATAGATCTAAATAAAGATCTGTTTATTCCTATGGAAGAAAAACTCTTTGAATTGAGGTGTTTAGTTGACACTCTCAGGAACACAATCCTTGTGGGAGTCAAGAAAGACTTTTGAATGTTCTCTTGGAATCCCAGTCTGTGCAAGAGATCTCTCACCCAAGAGATTCCTGACATCTTCAAAAAGACTTTGCAAAGATAATTAAGTTGCCTAAATATGGAAAAATGTGGACATCCGGTAGCCTGCCATTAGCTATAATTGGAGTTAGACACTTTGTGAACATTCTTGGTGCAGTGGATAGACCAAAGGGTAAGGCAGAAAATTGGTAATGTGATCTAGAGACACAAAGTCTTAAGAAACGTCTGAAGTCAGGATGAACAGGGATGTGATAAGCATCTTTTAAGTCTGGTATTAGCAGGAAACTTGAAAGAGGAAGAACAGACAACAGACTGTGAAGTGACAACATTTTGAATTTGGCACTATCACAAACAGGTTTAGCAAAGAAAGATCCAGAACTGATCTCCAAGTGTTTTCTTTCTTTGGCACTAGCAGCATCCTTGAATAAAATCCCTTCCCCATCCAGGAAGGAGGAATTGGTTCTATCACTCCCTAGGACAGCATGTGATGAAGAACAGGTGGAAACAAGAGAGTCTGATCTGCAGGATGAAAAATTACTTCCTGAAAAGAAGGACTTTCCTTCCACTGTCATCTGTAACTCTGATGAATGATTTTCAGAATCCATTTGTCTGAAACAATCTTTTGTCAAAGAGAAAAATGAAGATTCAAACCTTCTGGAAGAGAAAAGGGGCCTGGGTGGGGGTCACAAGGTCTTTTGAACATTCATTCTGTCTTGTTGGACTGTGCTTGGTTTGGGGAGGTTTGAGACTTCCTTTGGAAACCCCTAGCAAAGAAAAGCACAAGCCAACTGTCGATCCTCAAAAGACTCAGAGGGGTGTACTCTTCAGCAGCAGTAAAGCTCTGAAAGGCTTTGCACCAAGACTTATCTTTTAGTCAGCTCTGGCTGGCTGTTATATCCTTGACAGGATGTAACCCATGTAGCTAATGCTACTGCAACAATGATCAAATGAAGAACATCACCCCTTCTCAAAACTGACAAGCTATGCACACACATAAAAGTGTAACAATTTGAAGGAAGATAGACCCCTACTATTTCAACTTGCATTAAAGGAAACAGTGGCCCAGTATGGCAACTGAAATCATATTTCGCATATAAATACATGTTGAATGAAATAAGCACAAATACTAAGCAGGTGCAATATTAAGTACAATGCTGTGCAGAGTGGTACTAGTAGTCATATCAGAGATATTACAAAAAAAAGTCAGAGACAGGTGAACAGCCATGTTGTTATGTCCTTTCTATGCAGCTGAACAGGAGCTAGAGTGCAATTCCACTCAACAAAACAGGAGAATGTCATAATTGACTGTGAGTGCTCGTAAGCATGAATAAAAACCTTAACATTTAAAAAAGAAATATCAAGCAATACATGCTGTTTTTGTCTTTAACTGATTTCATTATCATATGTAACTGTAAGAGTATTTATACACAAAAGATAAATATAAAGACTAAAGTGCTTTCAATGCAGTACTGCAGCCAAATCAATAGCAGGCATACATTTCAAATCTGTTACCATTTCTTATGTTAAACCAGCATATCTTGTTAGTGTCAGTAGACTGCAAATCCAAAAAACACCAATAATTGATACCAGTATATAGATTGTTTCTATGTATGCATAAGCAACTCCCAGACATTGTGTTTTAGTTGAGTAAAGATTTAATAAAAATGAAATTCAGCATTAATAAAGATTGGATTGATGTGTAACACTGTGAATTAATTTACTCTTTGTATTTCTTCTTTGTCTCCTTTCCCTCTCTTTCTCTTATTTTAATTATACATTACTTTGTCCTTCTTTATCTTCTTTCTATCCCATTTCTGTTCATTTTTCTACAGGTCCAGAATCCTTAGGAGCAGCCCAGCTATGTTCGTCTCAGGTTAGGGGATGTTCTTCCTTTGCTTGCCTAGGGAAATCCTCACAGGATCAGGGATATGGTACTGGTTCTAGAGGCACTCTGGCACTTAGCAACCTGGCAAGCCTCACTGACTGTAGTTTTCAGGACTTGTTTGTGGACATGGTGGAGCAGGTAGGGGAGAGACACTTTCAGCCAGTCCAGGATTCTCTTCACCAGGTTGAAGACTCACTGCCCCTGCTGGTGCCAACCACTATGCCACTGCAGACCCCTGCCCCTTCAACACTGAGGTCCTCCACTGCAACATCATGCAGTGGAAACAGCTGAGGTCATTTGGACTAGGGATTCTTGTTGGGCTGGACTTCTCTTTATCCCTCTTACCTTTATCCTTGTTCCTTCACCATCTTACCTATTTCCTACCCAAACTACTGTCTTATAAAAGAAAAAAAAATGAAAAGATGGGGGCGGGGTCTATCCACCACCAAAAACAAAGTACTGCACCTCTACCACCTCCTCTAGCACAATCCTCTTAATGTTTTCCATCTGCATTCCTCTCATTGTTGTCTTCCCATTTTCAGTCTTTTCTATCTCCCCCTTCCCATTCTTTAAAGCAATCAACAGGATGCCCACATAAGGATACCCCTATATAAAAGATATTAAGCCCATTTATTTTTTTCATTATTAATAATAATAAAAGCTGAGCTGTCCACCACTTGCCTTAAGCCTTCCAAATGTGACTGCATATAGCCACATTCTTCCTCAATATCGGAGTATTTGTGAAATCATACAAAACTTACGATTTTCAAGTAGTCCTTCACACAGTCTAAGGGATTAATTTTAGCTACTATGTATTTTTGCTATAAGAGGGAGTGATTCTTAAAACACATTGACATTTACTTAGCATAAATGCTCTTTCTGTACTTGCATAAAGGTGTAGCAGTAATCTTCATTGACAAACACTAGGCAGATGCAAAACCTGGGGCTATGAATACCACCCTACATCTCAGGGAGGTACAGCTACCTTTTTAGGAGGGCTAGGCTGACACATCTTTGATAAACATCATTACTAAGGGACACAATGGAAGACACGTTAATAGGGCACAACAGTGATCTTTTATGGTGCAGTGGTACAGTGGTAGCTTTGTTGACTCACAGCAAGAGGTTCTCTGGTTCGATTCTTGGCTGGAGTGCCTTCTGTGTTGAGTCTGCATGTCCTACCTGTGTTTGTGTGGGTTTCCTCTGGGTGCTCTGGTTTCCTCCCACTTTTCAAAGACATGTGTCTGGAGCATTTCTCCCCCGGGCCTCTGCTGAAAAATGGCTTTGTTCTAAGTCAGACTTTCCCAGTAAACAAATGTTAAATAAATAAATAAAATTATGGAAGGGTAAAAGAGACCGCACTTATTTAAATAAGACAGGTTGTCAAAAACATTAAACTTTCTACCTGTAGAGGATGTAAACTACTATTATTACACCTGTAATAAAATGTTTTCCAGTTTAACAAATAAGGATTTCCTAATAGTAGGCTTCCTGGTATCCTTCAAGACCATGACCACTTGATAAAACAAACTATATCAGACTTAGAATCTCAACGTCTACCCTCCAACATAAACAGAATGCAGAACTGGATAACATACCATGTATCCCAAATGGATCTGGGATCTTCTCTAAAATGAAGGGGGAAAACTGGTCTGTACTCTTTAATGCCAATGACATTGCCTTTTCCATTTTCAAGCAATCAGAATCAGATGTAACTTTTCTTTTCTTGGCTTTCAAAGTATTTTCTGTTGGGATTGTTTACACTGCTTCCTATAAAAAATATCATGGGCTGGAAGGAAATTTCTATTATATTTCGAAATAGGGGACTGAAACATCTGACAGACCCCTTGATTTAACCATCCCCTTTCATTAAGCCTTTTGAGGACCTCAGCAGAAGAAGGCCAAGATAATAATTAATTCTTTATCCAGGAGTGCATTCAGAATTTCCACTTTCCCTTCCTCTGGAAAAGTTTGAGAATGCAGTCAGACAAATCTCCTCATCACTGATTCAGTGGCAAGTGCCCTGAACACAACATTTCAGAGAGATTTTAGCCACTTAAGATTCAGAAAAGTTATGGAATTCAAGGATGTCTTAGTTTTAGTGGAAGTATTGTCAGAAATCAACTTTTTCATATTGTCAAAGGAAGCCAGGAGAAACTTAGATATGCAAGTTTGACAGTTTACCATTCTGAAGGCTAAGGCAGAAGATGTATACATATTCATCCCAAACCTAGCAAAAGCTCTCCCATCCTTAGTAGTATTAGCTACTATAAGGTACTTCGGAAGATGCTGGTTTTGAAAGAGGAACAACTGCAGGATCTGCCCTGGGGTTTCTAAGGTGAAATGTGTGTGCTTATGGACCTTTATATAATTTATCAGATTTGCTAGGGGTTGGTGGCTGACTGTCAGGATAAATGCTGGCTGCATTCACGGGATCCTCCAAGGCTGCTGAAACAGAGGGAATACCCACTGGTTGAGGGAAATCCACCTGTACCAATTCATAATACCTTTGCTGGATCTCTGACATATTTATTTGCTCCCCCTTAAATATATCTTTCATTCTGCCAACAGTGTCAGAAAAAAAGACAACTTTTTAGCTGAATAATCTGAGGAAATGATTACATCTCCAACTTTCTGTTGAAGAAACGTGTGAAGCATAATCCAAACTAATTTCTTGAAATTTAAGAGACTGAATCACAATCTGATGGGGGTGTGTGACCTTTTCCTATTATAAATCTAGGAAAACACTAACTGTAGAGACTGAAAGGCATTAAATAAAACTCTTTACAAGATCAAACCAATCATCTTTTGCTCCCATCACTGAAGGGGACACAGTATCAGAAGTATGTCACAGTTTGTGTTTCCTTTTCCTGGGAGTATCCACTGAAAAGGAGCACACAGACATATGATCATCTCACTGGGAATCCAGTGCTTCACTGCAGCCCTGCAGGGGGATTATATCTGCTCTGTCCTCTAATTCCAGAAATATTTGTTCTCCCCTGCCTGAAGTAGACATACAGCAGCTTTGTAGGATGCCCATATCTCTGCTCTTGCCGGCTATCAAAGGAGAAATGCCAGAGGAAATGAGAGAGAAATCGGATGGTCCAACAGCTCCAAGAAGGCCACAATGGAAACTCCCATCAAGGCTAAGGCAAAGAAGAAGTTAGAGTGAAAACTGAAGCCGCCATGGATACTTTTCTCTTCTTGGGAACCAGAGGGGGACTGTTCAAGGAGCTGCAACTGTGGTCTATTACACTAGAGTTAACAGCCTTTAATGTTTGATTCTCTAAATGTAGTAAAAAGATTCTATGCCTGCTTCTTGTGGTCTTAGGAGTAAGGACAAATAATGTGAACAAGACTGAATCTGCAGTTCTTACCCTAAACAAAATGCAAGATGTGTATTGATCTTTGTAGGATATCTGGTGACCTCATCTACACTTCTCTTTCTCTTAGACATGTATGCTCAGAAAAATATAATACTCTTCTCACAAAGATGGAAGATAATGCCCAAAAGGGTACTTATCTGTCCACTATGAAGAAACACAAGCCAACTACTGAATCTATGAAGAAACAGCAGAGTGCAACTTGCTGGTTGCTTCAACAGCAAGAAAGTTCTGATTTTTGGTGCCTATAAGTCTGTTTTTATACTCGCTCACCCTCGAGCTCCAACAGTCATACAAGCATGTGGAGGTGCCCTAAAACTTTGGAACCTGGATGGACTTCCAATCCTTGGCAGGATATGTTCCATATAGCTTAAGCTACTACAACAACTGATCAACAGAGATGAACATGACAGGAAAACCAAAAGCAATTGTCTGACCTGAAATGCAGGAAACCCAGAAATACTCAAACCTGGAAAAAATGGCCCAAAAACGTTTGGAAAAAAGGCAACCTGGTGATATTTTGGAAGGTGATCTGGAGAGGGGTCCTTGGATTATGTACATTATGGCAAAAAGAGAGGGGGGTAAAATAGCCTGGAAAAGTTTTGTGTGTCAGATTAAGTCCCGTTGGCCTTTGTTCTGAAGGTGAGAGAGATGTAACCCCCAACATCAGATCAGAAACCTCATAAAAAGTTCCCACAGCAGTTTTTACACAAATTATCCACAATTGACACTAAAGAAAAAATACTATCTTAAATGTTAAGAAACATGTTCTAAAATGCCCGGCTTTTAAAAACCTAGTGTATAACTGCAGTTTGCCTACACATATCCTAGATTATGTCATTGCACTGCCACTTAACTCCCTGCAGGGCATTAAATACAAGACTTATGAGATAACAAAAACTCCTGACAAATACTGTTTCAGCTACTTCCATACACACTAACAAAAACTTTATCTAGTTTCAAGTATACAGTCCAGTAAATGTTTTCTTGATTTATTTATGTATTTCTTAACTCCAATAGAGCTCTGATCCAACCGGAATAATTTCGGGCTCAGCCAGGGGAAAACATAACATACAAACAATGAAATTAATACATACATTTGAAAGAAAAATACAACAATAGGCAAATAATACACTCTAGTACTTAGGCACATAAATAGTTATGCAGCCATTTCAAAGTATACAAAAATAATGTAAAATTATGACAAATGTAATTCAAGCAACAATGTGACCAGGCAGATATATGGCAAAAGCAAGACACAGTATATATAGAGGTAATACTGTCACATTTCTAAATACAATGGTTTGCACACAGAGTGTATGTACATAACGGTGAGGCAATACTGTAGAAGTGAAAAAGGAGTGGTAGTTGGAGGAAGGGTTGCAGAGAGTGAGTAGGCTTTGGGGATAGCAGGTAGGGAGGAGAGATTTAGGGAGGAAGTGGAAAAGTATCAGAGAGGGGACAAGAAATAGTACTGAGGTTGGCAGGGGAGAAGTGCCATAGATTAGTTGTAGTTATGTATAATAGTACATCATGTGATATATTTCTCATTTAAAGTTCTATTGTTCTTTAAGTTAAAGAAAAGGACAAGTAAGCCTATATTTATCTATTACCAATAAAATCACAATTTCACTTTGACTCTTTTCAAAAGATACAAGATATAGGATCAGGAGAGATAAAACTGGCAATGAGAATGGATTCTATGAAGCTCGACACACCTCTGCCAGGCAGAGTGTCACAGCCTAGCTAGCCAATCAGGTGTTAGGATGTATGTAAGTTATGAGCCTAAGGCCCGCAGCTTAAAGGGGGAATTGTGAAGACACAAAAAGGAAGAAACATCACTGTGAGCAGTGTGGGGAACCACCACCAATGGTGAAGAAAGTACAGTTATGTACGTAAACTTACCAAAACAGTAAATGTTAAAATGATCACCACTGCAGTAGCCTAAGCTACATGACTTAATATCCCACTGAGGATATAACAGCAGCCCACCTTCCAAAGCTTTAGGGCTCCTTCCATGGGTGCAAACTATTAGACAGCTGGAACTGAGCTGACTAAAAGACAGGTTTAGGCTCCAAGCCCTTCAGAGTGCTCATGCCAACTGAGATAGGGAGGCTAAGCCCTGAAAGGGGAAAACTAGGAACAACAAAAAACAAATGACCACACACTCGCATAAAAAACACACCAAAAAAACAAGAGAGATGGAGGGAGAGAGGGAGCAGCTACTGCAGCAGTGATCAACGGAACTTTTACTATTTAATTACACAGCTGCAGTATGTTCATTATATTGGCCTCTGCAGCAGTAGCCTAAGCTATATGGGTAAATTACCATAGTTTAGAACATTGGAAAGGTGGAATGGGAAGGATCCAGGAGCCCCCCAGAGAAGGGTCCAGGCAAAGAATGACCTAGACCTGTAGAAAGAATCTAGCTTGTAGTGCTTTGAAAAGTATGTACAGTGGACCAAGTTATTGCTTCTAGAATACTTTTAGAGTCCAACCTTTTCCAAAAGCCAAAGATGAAGCCAAGACCCTGACAGAGTATGCCTTGACCCTGCCTGGAATAATTTTCTTGTGGTGGGAATAAAAACATTTAATGCTTTGACACAGGCTGTCCCTTCTGTTTAGATTCACAAGAAATTAATAAATTATCAAAAGTTCTAAAATATTTTGTTCTGTGAATACAGTACCTGTGTTGCCTGTGGACATCCAAGGTATGAAGTATCCATAAGAGCACAGGGAGATGATAGTTTGGCTTAATGTAAACTTGCATACCACTTTAGGTATTAAAGAAGATTATTTCTCAAATAAACTCTGTCTTTTTAGAAAATGAGATAAGGTTGAATCACTGTAAGAGCTTGCAACTTAGATGCTCTTTTTGCAGAGGTTAGAACAATCAGTAAAACAGTCTTCCATGTTAAGAACCTCAAGTCAGTTCAGCTGAGTTGGTTAAAATGGAGCAAGTGTTAGCTACTGTAATCCACAGTGAGATCCCAAACAGGAGCCATTTGTTTTCTTGGAGGTGCCTTATGTAATACCCCTTTAAAACATTTTGACATGAGAATGCAATGAAAGTGGGGGATCCATGGACAAACATGTTGAAATGGCTGACAAATGAACCATGACAAAACAGTAAGACAAGCCATACAAAAGTAACTCACACAAATACTGTAAAACCAGAGAAACGCTAACCCTGAATGGATGCTGGTTATTTTCCTGGCACCAACTAGGAAATATTTTCTATTTGTTTATATAACATTTTATATTAGCAGGCTTTCTTGTCTCTATTGGTACCTGCTGCATTTCCTCAGTAAGCAGGTGCCTAAAAGGTATTAAGACTCTAACATCCAAAAGTCATTAGAAGTTGTTTGGGGTGAGGCTGCATCAAATGCCCATGCTCTTGTTTGAGTAGATCTAGTCTGTGAGGAGCTTGTGGTAATTGCCCCTGGCCAATTCCAAAAGAACGAAGAACCACTGCTGCCTGCACCACAAGGTTGTCTCCACAATTATTTTGGGGGATGCCGTCTGAATATTCAAAAGTACCCTAGATATCAGTGGAAAGAGTGCAGGAACATACCTGTCCAAGGAAAAGAAAAGAAAAACGGCATCTGTCTTCTATGCCTTCTACTTGCAAGGAGTCCTGGAGCAAAATTTTGTCAGCTGATAGTTCAGAGAGGAGGCAAAAAGACCTACTTGACAAGCTCCCCACAGAAGGATTAAATCTCTTGGGGGACCCCCCTCCCAGATTCAATTTCCATTTGTGAGGGCCTGCCCTTGTCCTTCTCAGTCTGTCATATCATTTTACTGTAACTTAATGTAAGATGCCTGCAGAGTATGATTGTGCTGTTAAGCTATATCCCATGCTAACACAGCTAGTCTGAATAGGGGATAAGATCTGTTCCCCCATAGCTAGTTTATGTACCATATAACTGGTACTGCCTGTAACAAGTTGAAGAGGTCCTAGGGACCAAAGGTGATTCAGAGAGTTTAGTGTGTTGATAAAAAGAAGCATCTCTTTTATCTTTATTTGCTTGGTTCTGTCTTTGTTGTCTCAGATACCTTGTACTTGTATCCCCTTTGTCACTGCTCCCAAAGCAAAGTCTGAGACATCTCTGGTGAATGACTGCCCTGGAGCAGGAGAAAAGAAGGGGAGACCTGGGTTCAGGGGTACTTGATGTCTACACCAAGTGATTTTGCTTCTTAAAAATCCCATAACTGAAGTTTAAAAAGAAAATTGGTGTGGGTGCTGGTGTTGGTGCTGGGGCCAAAGAGACTTCAGATACCATTGTGTCTTTCTCATGTGAAGTCTTGCAAGAGGTATCATGAGAATCATAAATACCATGAGACCAAAAATCCTGAGGTACTCCCTACCAGCAAAAAAATATCGGAGTGTAAAATCCCTGGAGTAGATCTAAGTATAGATCTTTTTTTAAGCAGAAGAAAATCCCTTTCTACTGAGGTATCCAGTACACACCCCAGGAACACAATCTTATGTGATAGAGTCAAAATACTTTTGAATGCTCTCTTGGAATCCTAGTCTGTGTAGATCTATGTCATCCAAGTGAGAGATACCTAACACTTTGCAAAGATAAGCAAGTCATCTAAATATAGAAAAATCTGGATGCCCTGTAGCCTGCAATGGGATATGGTAGGAACTAGACATTTTGTGAACACTCTTGAAGTAGTGGATAGCCCAAATGGTGAGGCAGTGAACTGATAATGTGATTAAAACATATACAATTGTAAGAAAAGTCTAAAATCTGGATAAATAGTAACGTGATGACAAGCATCTTTTAAATGCCAAAAAAACTCAAGAGAGGAAGTGTGGGTAACAGGCTGTGAAGTGAATGCAACCTCCCTGCCATTGTTTTTAAATGTCTGCTTACCAGCATTCTGCTGAGACTGTTTACTTTGTTTCTTGTCAGAACTGAATGAGGGATTAGAAAATTCCTTTGAAAATTTAGAAGAGGGCTGAAAAATCTGGGAGATTCCCTGAATCAGCTTACCTCTCTCATAACATTTTGTGATAACCTCTGCAGCATAAGGTACAAAAACTAAATCTCTATCCAAAGGAGAATTTAAAATCAATGTGTTTTACTTCTTCTGGGAAGTTCTGAGAAGGCATCCAGCTGTAGCATAGCTAGGGTGGGGTGAGAGGTGTTAGGGGGAGCAATCAGCTTTTCTGGATCTCACTTTTATGTAATACTGGATTTAGCTGTAGCACTCTGTGTGTAGTCTAAACTGTAGTAAACTACAGTTTAAAAAGAAAATCTCTCAATCTTTTTTTTAATAAAACCTGAACACTGTAGTGCTCCATGCAGGCATGTATATTTTAAAAGTTTTATTTTTACAATAAAATGTGTGGAAGGAGGATCAGGGCAGGGCACAGAAATGGGATCTGAATGGCTGGGCAGGGGAGGAAGCTGGGAATAAGGTTACCATACGTCTGGGTTTCCCTGGACACGTCCTCTTTTTTGGGCTCCTGTCTGGGCTGTTTTTGAAAATTCTGCGAAAACCCGGACAAATCGCAGAACTTTCAAAAAGCAGACATCCCTATTTCGGAGTTTTTTCTCCGCTTTGTTTTTTTTTTTTTTTTTGATTGTCTTGTATACCAGTATACAAGCCAATCAAAAAACAGAGCTCTGTTCAATGTGGAACTGCTTGATGTGCCGCACTGAACAGAAGAGGGTCCGCTGTGTGCGCTTTTGATTGGCTCGTATACCGGTATACGAGCCAATCAAAAATACCCAAACACGGACTTTTTTTTTTTTTTTTTTTTGCTCTTAAACATTTTTTTCGTCCTCTTTCACATACAAGGAATTATGGTAACCCTAGGTGGGCATGTCATGCATTTGGCCACATGGCAGGTAAGCCAGTAGAAGGAATGACTGTTGTTTGTTTCTTTTTTGCTCTTCAGTGAAACAGCTTGGCAGGAGGAGGGCGTGGATCTGTTTTGCTTACTACAGTAAAGTGTTTTTTTTTTTTTTTTTTTTTAAGGCTATTCAGTGGAAGAGCAGGGGTGGGGGTTGAATGTAGCTGTAATAAGCCATTCACTTGTGATCAGCTAAATACAGTTAAGTGCTTTTTTTTCACCAGTTTACACTTTTGGCAACCAGGCAAAAACTACTCAGCCCATTAACATTGGCCAAAGCCCTGGTTGCAGTATCTACAGTCATATACACACTTAAAACAATGAGTAGTGACCTGAAAAATGGAAGAAACCAAACCACACAAAGCAGATTTTTTCCTCACTAGAGAGAATTGTAAATAAAATGTTCTTCATACTTTCACAATTAGTCAGAATAAACTTTAACATATGAGACTGACAATTCAAAATTCTAAAAATTAAAGTTGCAGAAGCATATACTTTTTTCCCCAAACGTATCAACTGTTTACCATTCTTGTCTGAAGGGGAAGGATTAAAATTAACAAAATGTTTGGTAGCGGATGGATGACTAAGGATATAGCAGCTGATGGGTCTGGTCTGGGATGAGTGGATAAAAACTGGAAAGACTGAGGAACTTTGTACATTTTATCTACTTTCTTAGGTGCAACAGGCCCTCTGCCAAGGAAACCAAAGGCTATGAAAACATGTCCTCCAATGCTGACAGCACGGTGGAATGGAAGAAGGCTCTGGGAATTCCAGTTGTAATTGCTGATAGTGTCTTCCACTGAAAACAGAGGCACATACTAGAAATAGTCTCAGGGAAAGAGAATCCCTTACATGGAAATTCAGATACCATGGTCTCGTCTGAGTCTGACTCAGAACCTAAACAGAAAAACCTGCATGTGTCCCATCACATTTCTCTTCAGGTTCAAGATCTTGAGTCTCCTCAGGAAAAGAGGAATCTGGTTTTCTTTTACCACAAACGACCTTATAAGAAGGATGAATAGCCTGTATAAGACCCTGAGCTAGTCCTAATAAACTACTCCTTTCCTGTGGAACTGGTACAGAAGAAGATAAATGTTCTGTTTTCAGTTTCTTTTTGACAAGAACACTGGGGCAAAAGGGTTTATTAATTGCAGCAGTAGGTTTGCCAAGGATGGGCATAGCATTCTGACAGTCCAGGGGCTCATCCCTGCCCATCCTCCCAAAACTGACAAGAGTGTCTCTCCCTTGCTCACTATGGGGAATCACAACAGCCAGGGAAGATGCAACTAGCCCCTAATCCATACTGGCTGTTATGGAAAATACCAGAGAAATCCAGGGGAAAAACAATGGTGTGAGGAACCAACTTTGGCCACAACAGAGTCACTACCTGCGGCTAAAACAAATTACTAGCCTGCTGTGGTACTTAAAGCTGTTTGGTTAAGTTTTGCTTTATGGGCTAGAAGAACTACTGACAGTGGGACCAGTAGTTTGCTCTACGATCAAACTGAAAATGGTACTTCTTTCTCTAGAAGATGAGTAGCACAAGCCATTAAAAATAAAAAAGTTCTTAAAAGTCACAGTTACCTAGTCAAAGCACAGTAAAAAGTGCTTCAATAAATATTGGCACCCCCCAAAAATAAAAGGGCCAAAAGGGTGCATGGAGGATCACTTTGCTTTTCAACCTTTGGACTTTCTTCAAGAATTAGGGAATGAGAGGGAATGGGGGAAAGGCATAAAATAGTCCCGGGGACCAATCGAGGAGGAGTGCATCTCTTGGGGACTCCCCAATGGGGGAATTAAGGGAAAGTAGAGGCATTTGTTATTTATTGTGGAGGCAAAGAGATTGCAGCAAGGTTGGCCCCAACAACGAAAAATGTTCTTCATTACCTTGGGATTGGGAGGCCACTCATGAGGCAGGAGGATGCATTTGCTCAGTTTGTCTGCAATCATGTTGGAACTTCCCTGGATATGCATTGCTATTAGAAATCAATTGGAAGAGATCGCCCATTGCCATATCCTGAGAGCTTCCTTTCTCAGCACAGTGGATAAGATCTGGTTCTGCCTTGTTTGTTGATATACCGGACTACAGACATGTTGCCTGATTAAATTACGATTGTCCCTGAAGGGAGGATAGTCTGAAAGGCTTGAAAATTAGAAGCATTGTCCTTAACTTCAGGACACTGATGTGCAAACTGGCCTCTTACGGAGACCAAGTGCCTTACACTGTTCTTCCCAGATAGTGCCTCCCCCCACCCAATCTGGGATGCATTCATGGTCACTATGGCTGGGGGCAGAGACTGAGAGAAGGTACAGCCCCATAAATTCTCTTCTGACTTCATCCACCAGAATAGATCCTTCTTGCAGCTGTTAATCAAAATTGGATGGGACATCAGGTGCGTCAGTATCGACCATTGTGCCACTAAGAGCCATTGAAGCAGTCTCATATGAAATCTTGCTATGGGCACTACAATTATGGTCGCTGCTATAGATCCTAGGGCTTGGAGGATGAAAAGAGCAGGAACTTTGTCTTTAGATATGATAGATTGTACTTGCATCCTTATTTTCTGTCGTCTGTGTAGAGGGAGAGAAGCTACGCAAGAAACTGCATTGGGTCGTGCTCCTATAAATTCTATGTCTTGTGCTGGGTTCATCTGGGATTCTCTCTGTTGATCATAATGTCCAAAGACTGAAAAAGATTTAGTATGCAGTCAGTGGCTTAAAGCAGTAGATGCCTGGAGGGGGTGGTGAGGAGCCAGTCATCTAGGTATGGAAACACTTGGAATCCATGAAGTCTCAAGTAGTTGTTACTACTGCCATGCACTTGGTGAACACCCTGGGGGGCTGTGGTGAGACTGAAGGGCAGCACTCTGAACTGGAAATGACTGGCTCCCAGCCAGAAGTGGAGGAACCTTCTGAAGCATTTGTCCATCTTTATGTGGTAATATGCATCCTGAAGGTCTACAGAGCACATCCAATCATTCTCCTCTACAAAAGGAAGGATAGACTGAACCGTAACCTCCAGAATTGTGTTTGCTGAATGAACTTGTTCAGAAGGCTGAGATCTAAAATTGGTCTCCAGTCCCCTGCCTTTTTTGGCACTAAAAAGAATCTTGAGTAAAATCCAGATCCTCTTTGTCTGGTGGGACTTCTTGGATGACTCTTTTTTCAAGCAGGTTTGGAACCTCTACTGCTGTTCAGTCCCTCTGACTGGGTGGAACATCAGGCACTCTTTTTGGTGACTTGGCAAAAGAGCAAAGGGGATGCGGTAACCTCTGGTAATAATTCTCTGCACCCAAGAATCTGAAGTTATTAGTAGCCAGGCTGTTTGGTGCAGTGAAAATCTTCCCCCAACTGCTTCCAGAGGTAAGCAACTGGGCCTGCATTCAGGAGCGCTGACAGGGCTAACCGATGAAGAGTCCCTGCAGCCTTGATTCTGCTGACCTCCTCTGCCATGGGGAGGGCATCTTCCACTAGAACTCTGCCCTCTTCTCAGAGGGGAATATTCACCACGTGTGTCCTGAAAAGGCCCTTGGGACTTTTTGAATCACATTTTTCCACTCCTCTGATTCCTAGAAGAGGATCATTGAGAAGTAGAGAAACAAATGCCCACAGCAGAAAGGGTCTTTCCATCCATCTCACACCTGGCTAGTTGTGTCCTTAACTTCTGGGCCAAATAAGGAAGATCTGTCAATTGGGGCACTGATGAAGGAAGACTTGAAGGGTTCCACGAAGTCACACAAATGCATCCAGGCATGCTGCCTTATGGCAATGCCTGAACCCACTGCCCTAGTCATTCCCTCAGCTGCATGCACAATGAGCCACATGGATGAAATAGACTCCAGGGTGGTAAGCTGAGAGGCAACTTTATCCTGTACCTCATCAGACACAGCTCTGGTGAGGATATCTGACAGTTCCATTATCAGATCCCTTTGGAGTCCAGTAAAGTGTGTCATGAAGTTCAAGGACCTAAGAGCAAAGGTTGATGATGCATAAACCTGCTTCCCAAACCTGTCTATCATCCGAGACTCTAGGTTAGGAGGATTGACAGTGGAACTCTCCTCGGCAAGTTCCTTTTTTGTGGCCGCTGCCACCACCACGGCATTTAGTGCTAAGCCCTTTACCCAGTGTAGCTGACCTTCTGGCAATGAAATTATTGTATCTAGTCTCTAGTGAATCGGCTCTATGGAGTCAGGAGCCTTCCACGCCTGCTGCACAATGAGCTTGATAAGGTCGTCAGCGGGCAGGGCCACCCGGGAAGTAGATGGGCGAGCACCAAAAGCCGGAAAGAACACATATTCTTCATAGGATGGGTTAGAGGGTTTCCAATCACCCCTCTGTTTCAGGATTTCTAGGATGTCTTCAAATGAGACATCTTCAGGGGGTGACCAGGGAAATCCACCCCTTCATAGTAGTCTGTGTCTTCCATGACAGATTCTTCTGAAGAATTTAGATGCTTCCTCTTGCAAGTCTTCTTACGAGGTGGTTCCTCAGTGAGAATCTCTGAGGAGACTCCAAAGAAGAGGGACCCTGAACAGGGACAACTTGCTGCTTTGGTGCTTTCGGTGCTGACATAAGAGATGGTGACAGCTGCGAACCAGAGGGTACAAAAATATGACACTCTGACACAGATGGAGCCAAATGAGAGCCTGCTGAGGCTAAAGCTCTGTCCATTATCTGGAAGGCAGGCCCACAACATGAGGGATGTGAGCCTGAAACTGGAAAAGACAATCTCGGAACTGGGGTCACACCCCGCTCAGGAGGACCACTCCAAAACAGGAATCGGGGAAGAGTCCAAAATGGTCAGGGTTCTGAGAGCCAAGCATGGCTCTGAACAAACAATTGGCACCATACCAGAGCCCCAACAACTGACAGCCAAAACACGACCCCAACAGACTATCGGTTCCGTGGGAGCCAAAGACTTAAGAGCTGAACCCAGTACCAAAGAAGCTTCTGTCAGCACCATAACAACTGGAACCAGGGTAATCAAAGTGCTAGGCTC